>NC_091578.1:7319985-7322485 GCF_042767895.1 Penaeus vannamei
ATAATAATAATAATAATAATAATAATAATAATAATAATAATAATAATAATAATAATAATAATAATAATAATAATAATAATAATAATAATAATAATAACAACAATAATAATAATTGATAATAATAATGATAATAAAAATGATAGTAATAATGATAATAACAATTGTATTGATAATGATAATAATAACAATGATAATAATGATAATAACAATAATGATAAGATTAGTAATAATAGTAATGAGGATAATAGTAATGATAATAATAATAATAAAAATGAAAATAATAATGATAATAATAATGAAAATAATAATGATAATAATAATGAAAATAATAATGATAGTAATAATAATGATAATAATAATAATAATAATAACAACAACAACAACAACAACAACAGCAGCAACAACAATAACAACAGCAACAATAAAAATAATAATAATAATTATAATAATGATAATAATAATAAAAATAATAATAATAATAATAATAATAATAATAATAATAATAATAATAATAATAATAATAATAATAATAATAATAATAATAATAACAATAATAATAATAATAATAATAACAATAATAATAATAATAATAATAATAATAATAATAATAATAATAATAATAATAATAATAATAATAATAATAATAAAAACAAAAATATAATAACAACAATGATGATAACAATAATCATAATAATAATGATACTAATAACAATAATAATAAAAGAAAAATCATAATAATATTGAAAACAAGACATAAATAAAAACATCACCATCACAACAAAAATGATGACAGCAATAATAGTATTGCCCTTACTGAGTGAACATCAGTCATGACCGAAAAGAGGCGCCATGAGGGCACTGGTCTCCCTGCCCCCCAGTCTTCCCAATTCCGCCAGAAACACGTAACATGGGTGCAGAGGTATGGGCGTGAGGAGAGAGTGGGCGTGCTAGTTATTGTGTGTGAAAGTGTGAGTGGTCGGTACCTGGCAGCCATGACAGCAGTCACGGCGGTGTGGAACTGCCTGCTCAGTCCAGCCGACGCCGAGGGGAATACGACAATATCAGTGAGGGATCCACCAGCTACCCTGCCCACCCTATCAAGCCAGAAATGTTAATCTTTTTTAACCCATCATGCGGTCAAGATATCTCCAGTATATCAAGGGATAAGGAAAGAGCAACAACCACAACAACGTGTCTCTTGAAGATTTGGACACAGCCCGGGGGTCTGTCCTCGGTGGCCGGGGCTGCGTCAGGGCGCTGTGCACTCACCTGCTCTTAAACCTGAGGCGTCGCTCCGTCAGGTCCTCACGGATGAGGTCCATGCTTGCAAGAGAGACACTCACAATTGCATGAGCACAGCAGCGGGATGATACATACGGCTCGGTTCATGGGGAATACAGTTTTACTCTCTTTTGTTAACTGTACTAAGAACGTGTTAATAACTCAAAGAAAACTCACACAAAAATAAACTCTCCCATGTTATGACAGAACTAAATTAACGGCAGGTATGCCATGGTTTCTCACACTGATATCGTATATCATTATCAGTAAAAGGAAAACACAATCTAATCTAAGGAGGGGGCTTGGAGGGCAATGCAAAACACACAGGGCTTGACACTCGGGGACGATGCAAGGGCCTCGGGACGCCTAACTCTAGCACATACCTGAAGGGAGACTTGCCCCGCTTCTTTCTCTCGGCGGGCTCAGGGGCGCCCTCCTCCGTCACGCCGTTCACCTCGGGCGTCAGGGAGGCGGCTTCGGAGGGAAATCAAGGTCAAATCGTTTAGCATTTGTCATGTGGAATAAATATGTTCTAACGGTTGCGTGTACAAAGCAAACATGACAGTGAAAGAGACGTGTATACTTATTTCTTCTAGTCTAGACAACGCCCTTTTGAAATATGGAATCGTTTCAAACTTTGCATTTTTGTATCATGACCTACCTTTCTCTGGAGTGACGGCTGCTTCCTTGCGCACGATTCCTTCATCGGCTTCTACACCTTCCTCGTTGTAATGCAGCTCTGCAACAAGGAACACACGTCAACACGCATTGAATACGACTTTGAACTATACACAAACTAAGCAATATATCTTAATGAACAAATAAATGCGCCAAACGGGAAGGAAATACATCCCATTCCTTCTCACTCGACGTACCTTTGATGTCGGACATAGAGAATCCGGTATCGACGAGGGAGCTCTCGAAGTGGGCGGGGCCCTGAAGGTCTCCGCTCTGGATCCTGTTCTGCCGGATCCTCACCTCCTGCCATCGCCTGGCCTTCTCTTCCTCACTGAGTACACAAAAGAGTTACAGTTTCATCTTTACTTTACCATCATTCGTATTTGATGTCAAAGACTCGAAGATCGATAACGAAAATATAAGAAATAAAAATCAGTTCACAAGTAATGTTTATGAGTAATCTTTTACTCTGAAGCACCCTCAGGAAACCAAAAAAAACGATCACTAACAAATAGTTAAACCCCACCAATGAAATACAACA
>NC_091578.1:7324985-7327485 GCF_042767895.1 Penaeus vannamei
CTAAAAATTCAAAAAAATGCTTGTGAAGAGGAAAAAGTGATATGCAAAAATGGATGAAAGGGGTGCCAAAATATTCTCAGTTCTACAATGCGGGGATTTTGGATTTTCCTCAAAGGCGAGAAACGTGGGATTCACACGACCCAACTGGGAAAAGCGTGTATCATAAACTGCTAACAATCTAAACTTCTAACATATTTGAAATTCGTGATACTGATGACCATGCGAAGCAAGGAAAAAATCGATAATCTGTGCGTGGACTACGATAATACTTGTATCGAGGAGAATAACACGGTGCGCAAACTCATGTCGTCCAGATTTGTGAAGGCGACAAGAATCTATTCTTAATTAGGAAGGCTTTGATTCTGACTGAAGTTGACCAGTAAATGTTTTGTTAATTTACAGTTGTTCTTGCCACCTCCACGCTAGGTGCATGAGGCGAGGACCCGACATGCTGGCTATAGCGCTGCCCTTGACGCTGGCAACACGTCGAGCCCTTCACAGACTAAAGCTAAAACGAGGCGAACGACATCCTCCAGAAGCGTTGACTATTCTGGGATACTACTGCTGCTACATGGAAGAACTAGTTCCATCTTTACGCTCATCTACAAGAGCCACCGACGGCACAGGGCCAGTAACTCACTGATGGTTCTGTCGACCAGATCAAGGCACACGCCAACCACGTCTCCAACTTGCCACTTGTGACCGTAGCTCTCCATCGTGCCCGCGTGACATTTCTCCTCCTGCGCCACACACAATGCATTAACACACACGAACGGAAGACACATTTTTAGCTTCGTCCTGCAACATGGCTGTGGACATGTTGGACGTTTAAGATGGTCGGCGTTGAACTGCACCAGATGAAGCCCCTTTTTAGGAGAAAGTCATAGCATCTTACAGGGTGAAACTACCACCACTTGATCGAGTTACATGGGAAAATGGGAATCTTCTGGTGCCGTTCAACGCCTGGCAGTTACGCGGGTGAAGGAACATGGTTAGAGGCAGTGGAGAAACTTCTTTAGCAGCCAAAAAGAGCATCTGTAAGCAAAGAAAGAGTTTGAATGGTTAGTTGTAGGTTGCAAACAGCTCAGCACACTGGAGAGGTACGATGTCATCTCAGACTTCTGTCTCTTCTGTCTGTCTGTTTCTTCCTCTGTGTCTGTCAAGCGAGGGACACAGAACACCCGTCCCTTGGCCATCCCCAGTGTGCGTCGGCTGTTCAGACTGGGCGTTTCAGACTGAATGGATGGGTAAATGGATAGGAGGAGGGGCGGGTGTGGGGCTTCGAGACTGATTAACCGACTTACTGATGGTTCTGTCATGCAGGTCCAGCATGACTCCCACCACATCGCCGGCCTGGATACGGTGGCCATATGCCTCCGATATGGCATTGTGGTGTTTCAAGTGCTTTGGAAATATGGACATATTACTTATTTATTTCTGTGTGCATTTGCAGGAGAGTGTAACCTTGAGTGTGGCTGTTATACTTTTGTCTGAAATACTTATATGGTAATCCCATGCAAATTAATTTCTATACACATTATCTAGACTGGTGTCTGAAAAATGCAATGCAATTTTAATTTCTAATACCTTAAAATAACATTTTCTATTAAGTATTTAAAAATACATTATATATCAAAGTATTAAGGCAATATATATGAACCTAATTTTAAAAGTTATGCATCAAGCATATTCTCAGTAAATTCTAAGATTTTCTTAATGTTATTATGTTAGCGCAATCATTTTCAATTTTGGTTTCACATCAGTGAAACCGAGCCATCCATACATATAAGATTAATTTCTTCTCATTGAGATTACAAGATCCATTGAGAAACATACATATAAAGTCTATGATACACATACATATGTGTGTGTATACTGCTTTCATATATATATATATATATTTATATATAGATATATATATATATATATATATACATATATATACATATATATATGTACACACACACACACGCACACACACACACACACACACACACACACATACACACACACACACACACGCGCACACACACACACACACACACACACACACACACACACACACACACACACACACACACACACACACACACACACACACATATATATATATATATATATATATATATATATATATATATATATATATATATATATATATATATACATATATATATATATATATATATATATATATATATACATAATATATAAACACCATTCACATATAACCCACCAGGTCATTCTATTATCTCTTGCTTTAAACATTGTATAAAAAAACACTGACCCAGACTCCACCAAATCAGCCTACCCCCTTCCGCCATTCAACCATTCACCCAGATCCACTCCCCCAAGACCCCCGTTTCCTTCTCGAACCTCCTGCGCCAAAACCCCGACTCACATGGAACCCGTCGAAGGCCCAGGACCTGTCGTCGGATCCGAGTTCGGCTCCGGGAGGGCTTCCGACCTCCAGCCAGCCGACTCGCATGGGGCCCGACGT
>NC_091578.1:7331877-7336877 GCF_042767895.1 Penaeus vannamei
TATACATAAAATGAATATCAAATTTGTGACGAATAATGGCTTCCCACAGAACGACCTTCGGATGATAATAATAAGGTACATGATAGACTGATGATTTTTTAAATGAATTAGCACCGGCAAGGTCAGCATCGAGTTATGGCTTAATTATCAGGTCAGGCAGGATTATTGACACTGGATTAATGGCGTTGAGGTGTGGACTACGAAAAAATATATACGATGATAGTTAAATACACGCTTGCTTCTGTTTGGATTGATATCGAATATTCTCAATAAACGTTATTAGGATCAATGCTATCTTTATAATTTATTCAAAATTTTCAATTCAACATCTCTACGTATTATAATATGACAAAAGAAAATCACAATAATAAACGAGAGAAAAATAACAATTCATTTTTATTGAAAAACCTAAATATGCTGGACTTTCTACATACAGCATTTACTTAATTGAAACAAATCTGCAACGATGGCCATTGTTTGATACCTCTGACGTGTATTGATTGGAAGTAAATAAAATCACGCAGAATGGATGTTTGTATCGTTCACTTTAGCTGATGGGTTTTGCGTCTCTACAATGAAAACGAGTAAAAAAGACAAAAGCATTCCGATATGAACAATAGGACGGTGAATATTTTCTCTTGTGAATGATTTGTTATGTTTGATTCGTATGTTCCTTGAAATTGAACGGAATATCAGGGTTTACAAATTATTTTCTGTCTTGAACTCAGTAGTTACCGCAAATATTTTTACGATAAAAAATAAAAGAAAAACAGGAAAAATCGCAGTTTGTAATAGGCCTATACATAGGAAAAAGTTAATGGAAATCTATAAACGATGGTGATACATTAAAATCTATTACAATAATGGTTAACAATACACCCAAAATGCTTGAAAATTTGGATCTATAAATGATGATAACGATAACTGAAAACCAATGAACATAACCGTATCGATATATAATCTTGTTACTATGGCACTCTTTATGGTAATAATAATGAGAATGATGATGGTAATAATAATAATAACATTGAAAATGGTGATAATAATAACAACAACAATGATATGATTTTGACCGCAACGAAGACGGAGACAGTAATGATACTGTTGACAACCACAGCAACAGAGTAATGATTATTGCAACATAGTCGTAATGATGGTGATATTAAAATTAATGTTAATGAAAAATCCAAAGACACCACAACCAACAAACATGAAAACAACCAAGAAGAAAAACCCGCGACAAAATCAGAAGTTATCGTAGAAAGTCAGCGAAAACGCCACCCAATGACGTACGCTGCAGCGACAACAAAACAAAAAACATCTTAAACATATCAACAGCAGAACGCCTACTAGCTCAATAGTCAGCAAAAAAAAAACATGATCCCCAGACCAATAGCCGGCATTAAATCCCACTGGAGTCACTAGTTTAAAGTTGCTTGCTCTAAAGAGAGAGAAATGTCGTGCCAGTTAATTTTCAAGGCGAACACCCCGGCAAACTACACGAAAACAAAAGGCGCTCAGGGATTGCACTTTTCCATTGTGTAAAAGTCTTCTTTCTTTTCATTTTATCAGTCTTACATCTCGGATTGGGGAAGTCGAGTCCTGCCTGGGCTTCCCTCGCCTCGTTTGGTAAAGGTTAGATGAGAAAGAAATGGAAATGGAGAATGCAATTTAAGGTTATAATTAAGATTCGTAAGATGATCGAATGACTTGAATAATAGAGAGTCTCGAAGGATCGTTCATATTTTTCATTATTTATGAAACAGTTTCCTGTGTTTTGGAAAATCTGTCATAGACACAATATTCATTATTCATTGTTTTCATGTATAGGGCATAATTATAAGCGTAGGTATTGTATACATGTTACTAGAGTTTTGAAAGTTTTTGAACGCTTCGAATGCAGGTGGTAGATAGGCCTGGAAGCAGGTTGAATATATCTCAACTTATGATTGCAGGTCTAAGGAGTCAAGCAGAGGATCTATGAAATTAGAGAATGGCTGAGATTATCATCCGGTAAGGACACTGCTCCTACGGAAGAGAGCTGGGGTCTCACTGTAGTATTTTCTCCAAGCCAATTACAATGGAAACGAATCATAAATTCAATACGAAATATTTTCAAACCGTGACAGCCAATATCAGTATTTGATGCATAAATATATATGGATATATGTGTATCCATATATATATATATATATATATATATATATATATATATATATATCATATGTATATATATGCACATATATATACATACATAAATACATACATACATATATATATATATATATATATATATATATATATATATATATATATATATATATATATATATATATATATATATATATATATATATATATATAATACAATATGTAAATACGCGCACGCACACACATACATACACACACACACACACACACATACACACACACACACACACACACACACATACACACACACACACACACACACACACATATATATATATATATACATATATATATATATATATATATATATATATATGTGTGTGTGTGTGTGGTGTGTGTGTGTGTGTGTGTGTGTGTGTGTGTGTGTGTGTGTGTGTGTGTGTGTGTGTGTGTGTGTGTGTGCATATACATATATATATATATATATATATATATATATATATATATATATATATATATATATACGTATATATATATATATATATATATATATATATATATATATAATACAGTAAATACATACATATATATACATATTAATATTTATAGACAGATAGATAGATACATGGATGTAGATATAGATATATGAATATATATATACGTTATATATACATATATATATACATATATATATACATATATATATATATATATATATATATATATATATATATATATATGCATATATATAAGTATACATGTATGTATTATTGTCTGTATGTATACACGAATGTGACACAGTATTGGACACTGACTTGCAAGAGTCTAATAAAAAAGACTAAATAAACTGATAAAACTTAGCAGTGCCTTTAAGAGAACGTATATACCATTCGCCGCATCTTATCACAAAAGCGGATAACAAAAAGCTATTCAGTCAGCATAAAGAAGGACGAGCGCGCGGGTGTGCGTGTGTGTGAGCGAGTGGGTTACTGTATTTGTGTGAGAGAGAGAGAGAGATGGAGAGAGAGAGAGAGAGAGAGAGAGAGAGAGAGAGAGAGAGAGAGAGAGAGAGAGAGAGGAGAGAGAGAGAGAGAGAGAGAGAGAGAGAGAGAGAGAGAGAGAGACAGAGAGACAGAGAGGAGAGAGGATAGGGGGAAACAGGAGAGAGAGAGAGGAGAATAAGTGAAAGAGAGAGAGAGAGGAGAATGAGTAAGAGAAAGACAGAGAAAGAGACAAAGAGAGAGAGAAAGAGAATGAATAAGTGATGGAGTAAGGAAGTCAACGAGTGACAGAGAGGAGAATGAGTGAAAGAGAGAGAGGGGAGAATGAATGAGAGAGAGAGAGAGAGAAAGAGAATCAATAAGTGATGGAGTAAGGAAGTCAACGAGTGACAGAGAGGAGAACGAGTGAAAGAGAGAGAGGGGAGAATGAATGAGAGAGAGAGAGAGAGAGAAAGAGAATGAATAAGTGATGGAGTGAGTAAGGAAGTCGACGAGTGACAGAGTTTGCGTGTGTTCGCTCTTCCACGCTTTATTGTGTGCGTGCATACATGCGTTTTCTTCGTCTACGGAATCCTTCACACAAAGGATTCACATGTATATATAAAAAAAATCTTTCATCCAAAATACAAGCTTAAGGTTCAATACAAAGAAGTTCAGAATTAATGAATAAACAAAATGAATAAATATGATCGTATAAAATGCATTAAATGTGTGCGTGTTTCGGCGTAACAAAATGTCAGGAACAAATGAATTCAACATGGAACTGTGAGGTTAAAAACGAATAAAAAAAAGGAAGAAAGAAAAAATATATATATAAACTTCGGAACTCTGCCAGTTGAGGGTTGTGGTCAATTTAAAAGTCGATTCAACTTGCATTTGAATTTGTTTCGCAATATTAAAGATTTTTTTTCTTTATATTTCCTTGTGATTCATAGACGACTAAATTTCTTTATTGATGATCTGGTTACGGCATCAGTAACCCTGGAATATAACGGAAATCATTTCATTAATCTTTCATCGTAAAGATTTTACTCTAGTGGAGAAACAAAAGCTATCAGACTAGATCTCATTTCAGGGTTGTATCCTTTAAAAAGAAAAGAAAAATAGTTTCACTTGTCAACGCACAGGGAAAATCATTAATTCTTGAATGTGGCAATTTGCAGTTGATGGCAACAGCAGGCGAACGACCAGCAGATAATGTTGGATTGACATTTCATATCTATCAATGTTTTTATCTATCTATTTACTATCTATCGATTAATCGACATGTCTATCTATTCATGTCAGTCTCTCTCGTCTCTCGTCTCTCTCTCTCTCTCTCTCTCTCTCTCTCTCTCTCTCTCTCTCTCTCTCTCTCTCTCTCTCTCTCTCTCTCTCTCTCCCTCTCTCTCTCTCTCTCTCTCTCTCTCTCTCTCTCTCTTGTGTGGGGAGGATGGCGAACAGTAATTCAAATAACTACAACACACTGCATATTCAGTTCGAGGTGAATCTGTACAAGAATATCAATGACGGTTCCATTTCTAAAATCTGAAAAAACCTGTATCTCGAATTGACAATTATTGTGCAAGATTGTAAACTGGATTAAAAGACGAAAAAAATACAATCAAAAGGAATCATCTCTAAACAAATATTAAGAAGACTAATGTGCTTTAATATATATATATATATATATATATATATATATATATATATATATATATATATATATATATATATATATATATATATATATATATATATACGGATAAAAATAGACATTCAAGTCTTTTGAAAAATCGTTTTGAAATGCGTAATGACATTCTCGGACCCGGAAATTCTTTTCATTCCACAATAATAGTTTTAAGTAAAT
>NC_091578.1:7349377-7354377 GCF_042767895.1 Penaeus vannamei
CGATGAGGCTATTCTGAAATGGAATTCCTTTGTGTTGAAAATGATGCTATGGCTTCTCTGCTGTTTTCTTTTTTCATCAATGGTATTGTCATTTTTATTGTCACTGTTGTTGTTGTTGTTATTGTTAGCATTATCATTATTATTATCGGTATTATCATTATTTTTATAATAATAATAATAATTATTATTATTATTATTGTTGTTATTATTATTATTATCATCATCAATATTATTTTCATTAGCATTACCATAATTACCATTATCATTATTACCATCATCATTATTACTATTCTTATTATTACCATCATCATTATTACTATTATTATTATTACTATTATCATTTTGATTATCATTCCCATTATTATGTTTTGTTTTGTTTTGCCTTTTTTTATTTGATCGTGTTTCCTAATTTACCTTGTTTCTTAATTCTCCGTTATTTATTCTTTTCTCCTTTTTCGTATTTCCCCATCAGGATATTCTATTTTCCTGCTTCTCTCCCCTGTTTCTACTTCCCTATTCTTCTCTTTTTCGTAATCTATCGGTGTTGACAGGCTAGTGACCATATCCATATGATAACTGACAGTGTCATTATTTGATAATTGACACGTACATAATAATCATTATCTGATAACAGGTTGGTGATCATAACTATATGATAATTGACAGGTTGGTCATAATAATCTGATAACTATTCCCTGATATTTGACGGGTTAGTGTTGATAAGAAAAAAAATGATATTCATTACTGCTATTCGGACAAGTTGCATTCAGCCATATATAGTAGATAGATAGATAGATAGATAGATAGATAGATATGTAGGTAGGTAGATAGATAGGTAAGTAGGTAGAAAGAGTGGTAGGTAGAAAGAGTGGTAGGTAGATAGATAGGTAGACAGGTAAGCAAGTAGGTAGATAGGTAGACAGGTAGGTAGATAGGTAAGCAGGTAGGTAGATAGGTAGTTAGACAGGTAGAAAGGTTAGGTAGATAGGTATATAGATAGATAGATAGATAGATAGATAGATAGATAGATAGATAGATAGATAGATAGATAGATAGATAGACAGACAGATAGATAGATAGATAGATAGATAGACAGACAGATAGATAAATAGATGGATGGACAGACAGACAGGCAGGCAGACAGATGGATAGACTGATTGGCATATAAATGCATACATAAGTAAAATAACTAATGAAATAATAAACAAACAAGCAAACTAATGAAAATAATAGATAAACACATACATAATTACAATAATAAATGTTTCTTCTTCTCAATCGCATGAACCAAAAATGAAAGATCATTCTCGAAGGACCAGTCGAGTGATAGCGTCTGTCACGTCATGCCAAACAGGAGTCGAAGAGGTCACGAAACAACCTCTGGCAAGGTCATATTAGGTCACAGAGGACACAACGCGAACGGGAGAACAGAGCGAAAAGCACAACATTTCGGTTATTTTGAAGAACAGGTAATAATTTTGTAAAAAAAAAAACGTAGGTGGTTATGAAATCGTGAGGAACATTGAAACAAATAACGAGGGAGAACAAGTATATGGCACAACTATGTTCTTCGAAGTAAATGGGATATAACGTGAATGATACGAAAGAATCTTGGAGAACTGATAACATTCTTGCAAAAAGCTACATTTTGGGGGAAAAATATACGTATATAATGAAAAAAAAAACAGACAGAGAAACCATCAAGAACGAGGAACAATTATATAAAATGCCTCGTTATATAAAAGAACTGAAATATAACGCACAAATAAGATATAAGAACGTTCAAGAACATGTATACACGCTACGTAATATAAAAGAACGAGGACATAACATAAAAAAAAACACAAGAACCTTGGAGAAAGAGTATAAAACCTGCCACATCAAATAATAAAATAATCCAGGATAAAAAAAAATGAGTCAACTAATAAATAAATAAAACAATGATACCCCAAAAACACCAGAATAATCGACTAAAAAGAAGACAAAGATACTCAACTAATAAATAAACAAAACAGTGATAACCAAAACACCAGAATAATCGACTAAAAAGAAGACAAAGATAGTTAACTAATAAATAAATAAAACAGTGATAAGCAAAAACACCAGAAAAATCGACTAAAAAGAAGACAAAAAATGGCATTGCCCTGTAATATGCACTTTTCAAATTCCTGTCCTTTTATCGAAATTACAAACCACCTCTCTGTATTAGTGGGACTTACTGCATCGTTGCCATAATGATGATTGGTACATTCTTCCTTTGCAATCGACCAATGCCTGCTTCACTCACCTGCAATTGCAAGAAAAATACACATTAGCAACGATAAATCAGAGGCGAAATAACGACATATATGTATATATAATGTTTTTCAATTTTCGCGCCATCACGTGATCGTGTTTTACCAGCCGTAAAGATACCTTAATTACCAGCAGTAATTCGCGAAGAAAATGGCGCCATAATTCTAAATTGGACCCAAATTAATTATTCTAGAACGAAGGCACGGAACGAAAATTCTATTATCTCTTTCTTTGGGACTTTCTTTTTTGTAATTCAATGTACATAATCAGATAAAAACGTGAAAGAAGCTTTTAGTAAATCGATTTATCGAACTGTCTTTCTTGATTCAATTTCTATGAATGGAACCGAACTCCCGCGTTTATTTCCCTTCCTTTAAAAAATGATAATAAACAACAAAAAGAAAATAAATAATACAAATAAAAAGCTACTAGGCATTCTCCATAAATAAAGTACCCATTATTTTGACCCGGCGGTGTCTCGTATTCCCCCAAAACACACTTGTTTTTCGAAGGTTGTTTACCACTACTTCTTCAGCCACTTGTTGATAAGAACACATCAGTATGTCGGGCAACGTGTCAAGAACCCATTTTCCCTCCAAGTCTGAACGAAAATAAAGTGGAAAAAATGAGTGGAAAAAAATGAGTATCTGATAAAAATGGAGAGTACTTTCAACTTAGATATGAGGAAGTTGGTAAAAATATTTAAAAAACGAAGGATTTGGTGAGTTATGGTATCTGTATTAATAATGATAATGATAATGGAATGATGGTAATTACAGTCATGCTAATAGCAGTAATGAGATGATAATAATAATGATAATGATCACAAGAATAATATACATCCTCCCCCTCATACCTCCAACCTCAAAACGCAAAGAAAAAAAAAAATAAAATAACCACAACTTCAAAGAATAATAATACACAAAAAAATAACCACAACTTCAAAAAATAATAATACACAAAAATAAAAGATAACCACAACTTCAAAAAATAATAATACACAAAAAAATAAAAAAATAAAAAGCACAAAGTCAAAAAAGGACGAAGAAAAAATAACAAGCATCATCACCAAAAAAAAAAAAAAAGTCTGAGCACTTCCCTCTCGCCGCTTCCGCAAGTCCTCAAAAAAGCACCGTCTTTCATCTCGACCTTCTAAGACATGCATTCTTCCAGCTATTCAAGATCCTCATTCTTGCTCTCATTGCCCTCCTACTCCCTTCGCCTCTCCTCCCTCCTCCCATCCTCCCTTTTAACTCCTTCTCCCTTCGCCCCTCCTCCCTTCTTCTCCCCCTCTCCTCCCTTTTAACTCCTCCCTCCCTCCCCTCCTCCCTTTTAACTCCTAACTCCCTTCGCCCCTCCTCCCTCCTCCCCCTCCTCCCTTTCAACTCCTTCTCCCCTTTCGCCCCTCCTCCCTCCTCCCCTCCTCCCTTTTAACTCTCTCCCTCCTCCCCACCCTCCTCCCTCCTTTCCCCCCCAACTCCTACTCCCTTCGCCCCTCCTCCCCTTCTCCCCTCCTCCCTTTTAACTCCCTACTCCCCTTCGCCTCTCCTCCCTCCTCCCCTCCTCCCTTTTAACTCCTACTCCCTTTCCCCGCCCCTCCTCCCACTTTCTTCTCCCCCTCCTCCCTTTTAACTCCTTTTCTCCCTTCTTCCCCTCACTCACCTCCTCTCCCTCCTCCCTTTTAACTCCTTCTCCCTTCTCCCCTCCTCCCCTTTTAACTCCTTCTCCCTTCGCCCCTCCTCCCTCCTCCCCTCTCACTCCCTTTTTTTACAACTCCCTACTCCCTTCGCCCCTCCTCCACTTCTCCCCTCCTCCCTTTTAACTCCTACTCCCTTCGCCCCTCCTCCCTTCTCCCCTCCTCGCTTTTAACTCAGCTTCTCCCTTTCACTTATCAATCCTTACTCTCTTTATTCCATCCCTTGCATTCCTTTATTGTCCGTTCAGCTTTCTCTCCCCTTATCTAATATTCCTGACCCATCATGATCATTCCCCTTTAATTTCATCCTTAACCCTTCCCTTCTCCCTTCTCCCTTCCCCTTCCCTCCCTTTTACCTCTTTCCCCTTCCCTTATCCTATTCATCCTTTACTTCCCTCTCCTTCTCTCACCTTATCCCTAACTCCTTTCCTTTCCCTCCCATCCTTTTAATCTTTCCCTCCCTCTCCTTACCCTCTTATCTCCCTGCCTTTTACCTCTTCCCTCTTCCCCCCATCCCCCATTTCCCTTTACTTCCTCTCCCTCCTCTCCTCCTTACCCCCTTAACCTCCTCCCTTCCACCTCTTCCCCAAACCTCCCCCCTCCCCCCTTTTACCTCCTCCTCCCCCCCCTCTTCTAACCCCACCCCCTTTCCCCCCTGCTCCTTAGTCTCCTCTCAAAAACCACTCAAAAGACTATTTAAAGAGGGAATTTAGCCAGATTCCACGGCCGGTGTTTATCCTCCTCCGCCTGCTCCTTCGTCAGAACCTCTTAAAGGAAGAGGGGAAAGTCAGAGAAGAAGAAGAAGGAGAAAAAAAAATGGCGGGAAAAACAGAAGCGCCATCTTTCGTGTTGCGGGATTCTTGAAGTGGACTTGACTTGGGAAATTGAGGCTGGGTCTTATGCGCTCAGCTTACTTCCTCTGTCTGTTTATCTGTCTATTCCTCTGTCTATTTGCCTCTTACTGTTTGTCTGTCAGTCTATATTTATCTATCTATCGATCGATCTAACT
>NC_091578.1:7359377-7381877 GCF_042767895.1 Penaeus vannamei
GATCAAATACCATCGCCAGCTTCAGGAATGCTTTTCTGGGCCTCGGAGATCGGGTTGGGATGCTTGAGATACGCTCCGGTTTCTTGGATGTCAGATTAAAAAAAAAAAAAAAATGAAGGTTGACAGACAGGTTGGCGTTCTGTCTCGTCTGGCCGGGTTTCATCTACTCTGACAGCTTTAAAAGGGGGTTTATATATATTGCCACGCGACTCGCCATCACTGTGTAATGCATTATGAACGGTCATATAATTACGTGTAGTTTTACATGTCATTTTAGGTAATGTAAAACATGGTACAATATTTTAAAACTCGGTGGATTAAAATTGCTCTTTG
Organism: Penaeus vannamei; assembly: GCF_042767895.1. Taxonomy (NCBI): domain Eukaryota; kingdom Metazoa; phylum Arthropoda; class Malacostraca; order Decapoda; family Penaeidae; genus Penaeus; species Penaeus vannamei. Next base: position 7,359,711 of record NC_091578.1, read on the forward strand.
GCTTAGCATATTAAATTACCGCCCAGAGTGAAAATGGTTTTCACCTCATCCATCATGTCTTTTAGGCCTGTTTCCCAGCCTATTTTTTTATGTTCCCTCGTGGCATCAATACCCAGGCTTAACAAGGTCTGATCTCAATTTGAATTTATAGAGAACGACGTGGCATTCCCTTGATGACAATGTCTGCCTTGCAACAGAATTTTTTTTCTCTTTTTTTAAGGAATATTTATAATAATATTGGTTTCTTCCACGCAAGAGAAAAAAAAAAATTAATTGAACAGAATTGTTTTCTTTTTTACATTCATCCTCTCGAATCCAAGCACATAAAAGAAGCCCAAACGATATTCTATTTTTGAATTTCCTTTTTTTTTTGCATAAATATTAGATAGACATTAATTGACATTGATATGAAGACTAATGCTGACCACGAATTCCAGCGACGGTATTCGCATCGAGTGACGTCACTCTTCGCGGGGATGTTGTGTCAGAAACAATGAACCGCGTTAATGGTTTCCGATCAGCTGACTATTGTTTTTATTTGTTTTTCTTTGTTCATTATGATGTACCGGAATCGGTAGGGGGCGGGATAAGCCGTATGAGATACATAAAGGGGGGAAGAGTTCGAAAAGAGAGGTAAAACGAGAGAGGGGTGAGGAAGAGAGAGAAAAAAGGAGAGAGAGGGAGAGAGAGAGAGAGAAAGAGAGAGAGAGAGAGAGAGACAGACAGACAGAGAGAGAGAGAGAGAGAGAGAGAAAGAGAGAGAGAGAGAGACAGAAACAGAGACAGAGACAGAGACAGAGACAGAGACAGAGACAGAGACAGAGACAGAGACAGAGGCAGAGCAAGAAAGACAGACAGGCATATAGGCAGATACGCAGAGAGAAAGAAGAGTTTATCTTGCATTTCAAGGCATGAATATAAATGTTGTCTCGAGATTTTCCAAGCTGATATCCAACCCATAAGATGCTGGTCAGGCATAAACTGCAAAATCTTTCGAAATTTATTTGGCTTTTATACCGGTATATTGGACTCCGAATGCTTGGATATATTCCCTTGTTATATCATTTCACCATCAAAATACGCATCATATAAAATCGCAGATGGTGAGATACGCTAACTGTGCACACGACAGAAATAAAAAAAAATGTATATTTCCTTTCTTCTTTTATTCTGCCTTTATTTAGCCGGTTATATTCTCCATTCAAAACAGAAGAAAAAACGCACCTTAGGCAGATATATGGCGTGATAGGTTAACAATGAAGATTACAGTAAAGTAAGATATATTAACTCTCGTTTCTTCTATCTTCTTTTTCCTTCTTTCGTTACTCAGAACGCTTAGATATTCACCCACACCTTTCCTTCGCCCCTCTAACCTTCCTCTCTTCCCTCCAGTCTTTCCTCTCCCCTTCCACTTCCCCATCTACCCTCTAATTTTGCCTCTCCCCTGTCACCTCCACTCCCCTCCCACCTCCCCTCTCCCCTCCCACCTCCCCCTCTCACCCTCCCCACCCACCCCTCTCTCCCCTCCCCTCCCTCCCCTCTCTCCCCTCCCACCCCCCTCTCTCCTCCCACCCCCCCTTTCCCTTCTCTACCTCCCTCTCTGCTCCTCCACCTCCCTTTCCCCCTCTCCCCTCCCACCTCACCCCTCTTCATCTCCCACCTCCCCCTCTCTAATTCCTCCCACCTCCCCCTCTCACTCCTCCACCTCTCACTCTTCTCCCTCCCCTCCCAGCCCTATCCCTCCCAACTCCCCCCTCTCCATACTCCCACCTCCCCCTCTCTCCCCTCACCTCCCCCTCTCCCTCCCTCCTTTTCCCCCTCTCCCTTTCCACTCCCCTCTCTCCTTCCTACCTCCCCCTCTCTCCCCTACCCCCTCCTCCCCTCCACCTCCCCTCTCCTTGCCTCCCACCACCCTCTCCCTCCCCCTCTCCCCTTTCCCACCTCCTTTACCCCCTCTCCCCTCCCCCTCTCCCTTCCCACCTCCCCCCTCTCTCTCCCTTCCCTACCTCCCCCTCTCCCCTCCCACCTCCCCTTTCCCCCTCTCCCCTCCCACCTCCCTTTCCCCCCTCTCCGCCGAGCCCTTCCTAGCAACACTAACTTCAAAACTCAACCCTCTCCTCAACTGACACAAAGGAAGACAAAGAACACGTAGGCGAGGAGGCGGCAACGGGAAGCACAGAGGATGAAGGATTACACGAGGGAAAGGGGTCCTTTGGGATGGAAGATGGAAGGAAGGGAGGAAGGAAGGAAGGAGGGAAGGAAGAGAAGGAAGGAGGGAAGGGAAGGAAGGTAGGTAGGTAGGAAGGAATGGAGGTAGGAAGGAAGGAGGGAAGGAAGGAAGATAGGAATGAAGGAAGGTAGAGGTGGATGGAGAATATCCTGGCCTCATAAGTAGGATGAGAAGAAGGAATAGAGAAAAGAGAATAAGAATACAGTGTGAATAAAGAAGGAGAACAAAATCTTGTGTGAAGAAATAATGAGAAAATGAAATCCATTGTTTGCTAAATGTGAAGGAGAGACAGGAAGGAGTGGTGGAGTAAAGGAGCTAGGGACATGAAGAGAAATTAAGAGAAAGAGAAGAAAGAAAGAGAAGAGGAGGCGAAGAGGAAAAAAGAGGTGATATCCAATATAGCATGGAAAGGAGAGATTAGAAATAGTGGCGAATCATAAAAAGAGAAGGAAGAAAGAAGAAAGAGCAAGACCAATAATATGGAATCCAATTCTTTTTCAGCGGATCGAAGCAGGATCACACGACGTTTCCGGTAAACTAGCCCGCACCAGTGAAAATAAACCGGATCACCTTTATTATCATTCACGAAGGGGAAACGACCAGGTGTGAAGGTGACTAGTTTATCAAGATAAGATCAGGTGGGGGGGATTCAGGGCAGGTGACCCCCCTCCCCTCCCCTCCCCTTCCCCAAACCCACACTTCCTAGACCACAGCAGATGTTCCACAGAGGAAGTTGCAACACAGGCATTGCAGACGCAGTCACGCAAAGATCATGCAGAGGCAAGATTGCTGGAACGATAAATACTGCAGCAATGCAACATGGACCAATCCTGTTCAAATGAGTAACCAACACATCACCCAAAAAAAAAATGAAATCGCTACGTCTGTCTGGATTAAGCTATGACAAGTGTCAAACATGTCGGTCGTAGAGAGATCGGTCAAGATAGCAACTTTTTTACGTTCCTCTTGGTTCATCTACACTAACCTTGGAGTCACAATCAACAACAGCGGGAAAGCACAAACGGGAACGGAATTTCCCGAATCGTAAATAATAGGGGAAAAAAAGAAAATAAAAAAAATGATTAAAAAATGATGTAACTTATGAGGAAGCCCAGCTGTGTGAGTGTGACGTCACCATATCTGCGGAGTTGGCCACGTGCCTTGGCCAGGACGGCATATGGGTTGGCTATGTGGGGGAGCAGCGAGGTAACTCTATGGACACTACTGTCTTAATTGAATTTTTAACTCTTTTCATTTATTATTATTTTATTATCATATATCCTTTTCTTTACATTTTTCGCTTGCATTTTACATTCATGTTTGGAAAGGGTTTGATGGCGAGTTTTTAATGATGATGATGATGGTGATGGTGATGGTGATGATGATGATGATGATGATGATGATGATGATGATGATGATATTGATGATGATGATGATGATGATGGTGATGATGATGATGATGATGATGATGATGATGATGATGATGATATTGATGATGATGATGATGATGATGGTGATGATGATGATGATGATGATGGTGATGGTGATGGTGATGATGATGATGATGATGAGGATGAGGATGAGGATGATGACGACGACGACGATGACGATGACGATGACGATGACGATGACGATGACGATGACGATGATGATAATAACAGAAATGATCATAACAAAGAATGCGAGGAGAAAAAGCACCATTCCTCCCTTGCAGACCACGATTCCACATGACGGTCGTTCTTGCCAAACACTCGACAGACTTCCACACGAACGGCGCTTGCGAACCAGTGCGAGTCCGCAGGATCCCCCTAACACCCAAAAAAAAAAAAAAACACCCGCCCCAACTCAACCAACAACCCAAGGATCGCAGCCGCCAGATGTTGCTACATAGGATTATTATTCCTTCATTTGAATATGCATCGATCGGGCGGCGGTGTGTCCAGGATTAAAAGCTGTTCTCACTCTCTCTCTCTCTTTTTTTCCCGCGCAACACTCACGCTGGGACACTGGCGGGGTCGCGGCACTAAAACGAGGTCGAGCCTTTAAATATTCGTGATTAAATTTTCCTGCTTTTGCTACCGTGCTTGTCGGGAAATATCACTTCCCTGTTTAATATTTTTCTCTTTTACTATTTATTTAGTCTTTCTTTTACTTTATTCAGTAAAATTTTTACTTCATTTATCCATTTTTCCCTTTCCCTGTCTACTTCAAAGTCTGCTTTTTCTACCGTATTTTTCAGGAAACGTCCTTTTCCTATTCATTAATCTTATCCATTTTTTTCTCTCTCTTTCCTCGTTAATTCACTCGTTTTTGCTTTTATCTATTCACCCTTTTCCCCCTTTTATCTGTTTTATACCCGTTTTGCATGATTTCCGTGTGCGTGTGGATTGGAACATGTGGATTGGACTCCTGTCTGGTTAATCATGAGTGTTGTCACTTGCTCCTAGCAGTGCCTTGCAGTGCTTAGATACTGGATGGCCGTGGATTGCACTGTGAGAACCTGCCTGCCTGCGTGTTCCCTGTGCCTTTCATCCGCACGCTAAAAAAATAGAGTTTTCTAAGTGTCCCTTCTGCTAAGTCGTTTTTTCTTTCTTTGTCTTTTTTTCCTCTTTTTTTTTCTTTTGCTGTCTTCATGTTCTTTCTTTCTTTTTTCTTTTGCTGTCTTCATTTTCTTTCTTTTTATCTCAGTTTCTCTTGCTTTCTTTTTTTTTATTCGTCTTCCTTTTATTTTTCTTGCTTTCTCTCTGACGAATCTATTTCCCACTTTCACTCTTAGTTCAACCCCCCCTCTCTTTTTTCCCTTCTCTCTTTTTTTTGTCTCTCACCTCCTTCTCTCCCACTCACTACTGCCTCAACTCATTCATTCACACTTTACTCATTCACACTCTAACTCTCGGTCTCAGTCTCAGTTTCTCTCTCTCTCTCCCTCTCTCTCTCTTTCTCTCTCTCTCTCTCTCTGTCTCTCTCTCTCTCTCTCTCTCTCTCTCTCTCTCTCTCTCTCTTTTCTTTTTTTAAATATTTGATATTCCGATCTCTTTTACGCATATATTATATGAATAAAACGTCCTAAGTGTGTGTGTGTGTGTGTGTGTGTGTGTGTGTGTGTGTGTGTGTGTGTGTGTGTGTGTGTGTGTGTGTGTGTGTGTGTGTGTGTGTGTGTGTGTGTGTGTGTCGCGGTGGTTGCCTGGGGAATATTTTGCAGCTGTTTGGCGCTACTCATCGACCTGACTCATGCATATGTTGTCATCATACCTGCACATCCATCGTAGTCATCGCAGTTTCATCTATATTTCATGTGTCTTACATTGTCAGAATGAAATATGGAATTGATAATGAATAATTAAGTCATGCCAGTACAAATACAATTGGTAGTTTGGTGATGACGATGGTAATGACGATAATGATGGTGAAAAAAAAGTTCATGATAATGGCAATGATAATAGTAACAATAATAATAGAAATGAAAATAATGATAATGGTGATGATGACGTTGATGATGATGATGATGATGATGATGATGATGATGATGATGATGATGATGATGATGATGATAATGATAGTAATAATGATCATGATAATGGTAATGATAATGATGAGGATGATGATCACAGTAATACAATAGCAATAGTATTACTAACAGTAAAACCCATAACGGTAAACAACAGCAATAAAACGATCAACAGCCTCCCTAGGTAAGAGCCAGCCACACGCCCGCAGCTTCCACCAGCGGGAGAGAAGAGCAGAGCTATGTCGAGCATCCACAACCCCGCCCACAGGTCCAAGTACTTCCTGAAGCAAAACTCGTCCTCATCTCATACATGGGCGATGAGGCGGGCGAGGGGAGAGAGAGAGAGAGAGAGAGAGAGAGAGAGAGAGAGAGAGAGAGAGAGAGAGAGAGAGAGAAAGAGAAAGAGAGAGAGAGAGAGAGAAAGAGAAAGAGAAAGAGAAAGAGGGAGAGAAAGGGAGAGAGGGGAGGAGGGAGAGAGAGAGAGAGAGAGAGAGAGAGAGAGAGAGAGAGAGAGAGAGAGAGAGAGAGAGAGAAGAGAAGGAAGAGAGAGAGAGAGGAGGAGGGAGATATGGAGGAAAGGGAGAGGAGAGAGAAAGAGAGAGAAAAGAGAGGATGGATGGAGAATGATAGGGGAGGAGGGAGAGGGAGAGAAGGGAGACAGAGACGGAGGGAGAGGAAGAGGGAGAGAGAAGAGAGAAGAGGAAGAGAAGAGGAGAGGAGAGGGAGAGAAGAGAGGAGAGAGAGAGAGAGAGAGAGAGAGAGAGAGGGGGAGAGAGAGAGAGAGAGAGAGAGAGAGAGAGCCAGCTGGCACGTTAGGCTTGTGCCACCGCTTCCCTCTCGTGCGTGGGCGCCCCCCCTCCCCCCTCCTCCCTCCTGTGGGTTTGTGGGGGGGGCGAGGGAGTTTGGGGCCTTTTGTTAGAGGGGGATGTAGGGGGCGGTGTCTTGTTTGGCTTGTCTTTATTCGCTTTTGTTGTTTTGTTTGGCTCTTTTGTTTTGACTTGACACGTATCTATATAGGCTCGTGTACGTGTGCGTGTATTGCCTTCCTGAGTATGTATTTAGTCCTGTAGCTTCCTCTCTTTTTCTTCCTTTATTTCCCATCCATCTTCACTGTTTTTCATTTTTTCCCTCTTCTTCTCCCTCTTCCTCTTTATTCAGTTTTGTAGCTCCCTCCCTTTTCCTTCCTTTATTTTTCATCCATCTTCACTGACTTTCCCTTTTACCTCTTCTTATCCATTTTCCTCTTTATTTAGTTCTGCAGCTTCATCCCTTTTCCTTCCTTTATTTCCCATCCATCTTTACTGACATCCCTACCCTTCTTCTTCTCCCTCTTTCTCCTTATTTATTAGCTTCCTCCATTTTCCCATCCTTTATTTCCCATCCTCACTGACTTACCCTACCCCTCTTCTTCTCCCTCTTCCTATTTATTTACTTCTGTGCTTTCCCTCCTTTCCTTCCTTTATTTCCCATCCATCTTTACTGATTTTCCCTACCTACCTCTCCTTCTCCCTCTTCCTCTTCCCACCTTTATGAAGCCTGGCTGTTTATGATAATTCGCCACATTATGTAAATCTTATAACCAGAATCAGGGTTACTTTGAATAAAACGAATTCCTTCATTAGTTCCCCACTTAATACTTGTGGAGGATTAATATTGCGTCTTGTTTAATTAAAGGCTGGGCACATTCGTGTAGACGGATATTGATATACGCGTAAATAAACACACAGAGATGGACACATACACACGTGTATACATTTATGCATGAGCATGTATGCATGTATAGTATATATGAATGCATGTATTATATGTTAGGTATTATGTATTATGTATGTGTGTGCATTATGTATTATGTACATACATACATGTATGTATATGTATGTACATATATATGTATGTATGGATGGATGTGTACATGTATCTATGTGTATGTGTCTTTGTGTGTATGCATGCGAATGAATGTATTTATATAAACATACAGTATATATATAGATAGATACATATACACATACATCACACATACACACAAACACACTCACTCCGTTTCCTTTATCTAGACGGCGTGGCGAGGGGGGTGAGCATGGGTTCGCCGTATCCGGATCTGCATGCAAATTCTGCTGTATCCCTCAGCCTGTCCGGATGTGTTTGAGTGGATTGAATGCGTGTGAGCAACAATTTCATTGAGCAACAACTTCAGTTCTATATCTGAATTAGTGAGCATCAGACAACTCGTACAAGAAAGAGCATACACGCTCCTATAGTTCGTATAGAACATATTCCTAGTATTGTTTACATGGACATGACAAATCCAATCGTTCGCATGCACGCGTCTACACACACTGTCCATGCGCGAACGCCCACGCTGGCTCGCTCACACCCCTTCACATTTTGCCCGACGTTCGCAGAGGACGAGCAAGGTCAAACGAGACTCAAAATACAAGTCACAACGCTTCTCTTTCCCTCCTTATCCCCACATCTGGTTCCCGCAGGCCCGTCGTGCTTCTATCTGCCGAGAGATAGCGACGAGACGGGAAACTCTGCCGTGCCTGGCCGTGTCCCGAGCATCAGCCGCTGCGCCACCCACACGCACATTTTATGGGGGTGAAAATCCATTTCCCCGGTTCTGACTCTTCTTATTCTTCTTCTTTCCTCTTATTCCTATCTTCTACTTCTTCTTCTTTCCTCTTATTCTTTTCTTCTTCTTCTTCCTTTTCTTTTTCTTCTGCTGCTGCTTCTTCTGCTTCTGCTTCTTTTTCTTAGTCTTTTTCTTTTTTCTTTTTTACTTTTCTTTTTCTTTTTTTTCTCTCCTACTCCTCCTCCTCCTCATCATCACCCCCTCACCTCCTCTTCTCTCCTCCTCTTTCTTCCTATCCCCCCCTCCTTCTCCCTCTCCATCCCTCTCCCCATCCCCATCTCCCTTCCATCCTCCTCTTCTTCCTCCTTTCTCTTCTTCTCCCTTTCTTTTCGCAAACCCTTAAGGAAACACTATGACCAGGGCGGCATTTGATAGAAGGGAACAATCTATTCGAAGCGCACGAGAACGCCGACTTTGCTACTCTCTCTTCCGCTCTCGCCGAACCTTCGAGAAGCTTCGCCGATCATCCCCAGAAACCCAATCGTCAGCGTATCCAAAAATAAATAAATAAATAAATAAACAAATAAAAATCCAAATTCCAGAAACCCAATCGTTAATATAAAGAAAATAATAATAATGAATAAAAAAGAAGGAAAACCACCCCGAAACCCAATCGTCAGTGTATCAAAAAAAAATAAATAAATGAATAAATAAATAAATAAAAATCCAAATTCCAGAAACCCAATCGTTAATATAAAATAATAATAATAATAATAAATTGAAAGAAATGATAATCATACATTAAAAACTGTTTTTTCTACACACAGGTTAGATTAATGGGCAGATCTTAACCACCCAACGACAACAGTTTTTTTTTCGCCGCATCTCAAAACCTGTGAACTTTTTCGCCGTCTTCGGATAAGCGAGTTGCAGCCCAAGGTAGAAGTTTGCGTTATTTGGCTGTGCTGCGGGAAGCATAAAGGGTCTTCGCGTAGCCTGGCTCATGCAGTCTGTTGGTCTGGTCTGGTCTGGTCTGGAGGTCTTGGTGGTCTTGGTGGTCTGGTGGTCTTGGTGGTCTGGAGGTCTGGAGGTCTGGAGGTTCTGCGGGAAGCATAAAGGGTCTTCGCGTAGACTGGCTCATGCGGTCTGTTGGTCTGGTCTGGTCTGGTCTGGTCTGGTCTGGTCTGGTCTGGTAGTCTGGTGGTCTGGAGGTCTGGAGGTCTGGTGGTCTGGAGGTTCTGCGGGAAGCATAAAGGGTTTTCACGTAGCCTGGCTCATGCGGTCTGTTGGTCTGGTCTGGTCTGGAGGTCTGATGGCCTATTGGTCTGGAGGTCTGGTCTGGAGGTCTGATGGCCTATTGGTCTGGAGGTTTGGTGGTCTGGAGGTTCTGCGGGAAGCATAAAGGGTCTTCACGTAGCCTGGCTCATGCAGTCTGTTGGTCTGGTCTGATCTGGAGGTCTGGTGGTCTTGGTGGTCTGGTGGTCTGGTGGTCTTGAGGTTTGATGGTCTGATGGCCTATTGGTCTGGAGGTCTGGAGGTTTGGTGGTCTGGAGGTCTAGAGGTCTAGGTGTCTGGTGGTCTAATGGTCTGGTGGTTCGGGGAGATGAGGAAAGGGGTCTGCTGTGTCTGTGGTCTCGTTCCGTCTTTCGCTCTAACTCTGTCTGTTCCTCTCATTTTGTCTCACTCCTACTTGCCCACTCTTCTTTTTTCCAATCTCTTCCTCTTTCTCTCCTTCCTCTTCCCTATCTCCTTCCCATCCTACCTTCTCTCCCTCCCTTCCTCCCCTTCTCTCCCTACTTCCCTCCCTCCCCCTCTCTCTCCTTCCCCCTCCTCCTCCCCCTCTCTCCCTCCTTCCTTCCCTTCCCCCTCCCTTCCTCCTTCCTTCCCTCCCCCTCTCTCTCTTCCTCCCTCCATAACCTCCTCTCTCCTCGTCTCCTTCCTATCCCTCTTCCTCTTTCTTCCCTTTTCTTCCCACTTCTTGCCTCATTCTCTCCACCTCACTTTCTCTCCCTCATAACCGTCGCACCGGCGCCTACCTAATATCCCTTTGGTATTATAGTCGTCGGTGGTAATAATGAGGACTATAACGTGGTGATGAGGCAACATGAGGCAACATAATGAGGAGTAAAAGAGTAAAGGAAAAAGAAGTGGCGTTAATACGAGGAGGGAAGATGGAGGAGAAGAGAGCAAGAGGAGGAGAAAGTGGAGGTGGGAAGGAGTGAGAACAAGAGAGGAGAAATACACGAAAGACGTGAAAAAAATAGAAACAAAAAACGTGTGAGAAATCAGATATGAATACAAAGAAACGAAGTATTACAAAGAGAGAGAGAAAAATAAGTTTTTACCTCAATCGTAAGTAAAAAAAAGAAGAAAAAAAAAAGCAACGAAAGAAAATCAAACAAGAATATAAAAAAGAACAACAAAGAATTAAAAACACCAACAAAAGGCCAGCACTTTGCTGATTGAATTCTTATCGGCATTTACCTCCATCTTAAAACTCGCCCGAAGGAGAGAGTTTAGCTCGTTCTTCCCCCTGTAAACCCTTAAGTGATGACACCCTTCTTGAGGATCCTATTCTCGTTCTTAAAGACATTTATCGCATCTTCACTGTGTAGTAATTATTGATATCTTAATGGTTCTTACATTATGGATACTTAATGTTTATTTCTCTTTTTCTTCTATCTCTCACTCTCTTTTCCTCTCTCCTTTCCTTCCTCTCTCCCTCCCTTCCTCCCCTTTCCCTTCCTCCCTCTCCCTGCTTTACTCTCCTCTCTCTCCCTTTCTTTTCTTTCCTTTCCTTCTCTCTCATTCCCTTCCCTTCTCCTCCTTCTCCCTCTCCCTATCCTCTCTCTCTCTCTCCCACTCTCTCTCCCTCCCTATCCCTTTCCCTCTTCCTCTCCTCCTTCTCTCTCTCTCTCTCTTTCTCTCATTCATTATCATCTTTATTTTTCTCCCTCCAGTGACTTAACTTTTCGACAGACTCGGCAACGGAGAAAGGACTTTTCCCCGAAATTTATAATTGAATTGCGGTTAAAGAGGTTGACGCGGTTGCCAGGAATGCAGGTAAGGGGAAAGGAGGGGAAAGGAGGGGAGAGGAACGGTAGAAATACGAAAACAAAAACATAGCAGAGGAATGGCAGGAAAAAAAAATCGTAGAAAAAGAAAAAAACGAAAAAAAACATGGTAAAGGGGAAAAAATCATGGTACAGGATATATAAAAAATATATATATCAAAGTTAATAATCACATACAAGAACAAAGGCGATAAGGATAAAAAAAAACGAAACAAAACAGGGAAAGGGAAAGAGAAAGAGAGAAAATACAGTGATACCAGCCAAACCGAGTCCAACAAGCGTCCAAAGAGAAACGTTATTGGGGTATCACGTGACTGAAAGGATGAGCTCATGCATAAAACGTTGATGAATGACGTCACGGATACTCGCCCCTCACCTTCGGTATGCAATAACGAAAGAGAAAATAAAGGGCGGAGGGAGGGAGGGAGGGAGTGAATGAGGGAAAGAGAAGAAGAAGAAGAAGAAGAAGAAGAGAGAGAGAGAGAGAGAGAGAGAGAGAGAGAGAGAGAGAGAGAGAGAGAGAGAGAGAGAGAGAGAGAGAGAGAGAGAGAGAGAGAGAGAGAGAAAAAGAGAAAGAGAGAGAGAGAGAGAAAGTGTGTGTGTGTGCGTGTGCGCGCGTGTGTGAGTGTGAATGTGAGTGTGAGTGTGAGTGTGAGTGTGTGAGTGCGAGTGCGAGTGCGAGTGTGAGTGTGAGTGCGAGTGTGAGTGTGTCTGTGTATGTATGAGCGTGCGTGCGCGAGGAGGTATACACGTGTTTCTCCGTACGTCTTTGACTCTGCGTCTAATAGCCTTCCTTGAAGTTGCCGATCTTCAGGAAGGTAAGACAGATGATTTATGCAACCGAGGGGCCGCTCCTGATGTGCCGGCGGGACTAATGAATTAATTCGCCTTTGATTAGATTCCCGGGACTTAACGAGATCTAACGGAGATTCACTCGCACGGGGACTTTCCTGGTGCCGTACAGTCATCATCGCTTTATTCGTTATCATTTCCCGTTCTTTAAGGGGATCAGAATCGAACTGATCACGTTTTATCATCAATGTTTGTTTGCTGTACGTTTACCTATGGAGAGTTGCTCGTTTGTTCTTTGTTGGTCAAATTTATGAGGGTTTGTTACTAATTGGCAAACGTTTGTAATTGAAATCCGCGAACGTTTGTTGTTGAAATCCGCGAACGTTTGTTGTTGAAATCCGCGACCGTTTGTTGTTGAAATCCGCGAACGTTTGTTGTTGAAATCCGCGAACGTTTGTTGTCGAAACCCGCGAACGTTTGCTGGTTAACTTTTAAAACGTTTGCCCGCTTGTCACTCTCTAATGCGGCTTCGGAAGGAGATCTGAAATGAGATCGGGTTGGCGGCGCCGTAGACGGAGCTTCCTAATTTGTAGTTGCGTCTGGGCTGCTACTCCGTTTGTGTCTTTGTTTGTTTGTTCTGCGTGGTTCTCCCCATGTGTGATCTCTCCAGCTCGGCTTTGCTTCTGTATTTCTCTGTGTTTTTTCCTCTCTGCATATGTTTCATTTATGCTGTGTGTTTTTTTCTCATCTTTATCTGTTTATCTATCTGTCTATCTATTTGTTTCTCTTCGTTTCTATTTCCCTTTCCCCCCTCTGCCTCTATCTCCCATTCTCTTCCTTCTATCCCTCTCCTTCTCTCCATCCAGCTCCCTGTGTTGATTTTCCTTTCTCGTCCTCCTTCTTACCCTCCTCTCCTTCCTCTTTCTCTTTTGCGCCTTCGTCCCCTTCCTCTTCCTCTCCTCTTTGGCTCTTACCATCTCAAGGCTTTCATCTCCCTTCCTCTTCCTCTCCTCTTTCTCTCTAACCATCTCAAGGCTTTCTTATCGACTCCTTTCCCTTACCCCCACCCTCTTCCACCCCACCCCTCTCTCCTTCCGCCACCCCTCACTTCCTGTCCCCACCTCTCTCCCCCTTCTTTCTATCCTCTTCCCTCCCCCAACTTCCATCATCCCTTACCCTCCCATCCAACCCCACCCTCCTTCCTTCCTCCTTCTCCCCCATCCATCCCTACCCCCTCCTTTCTATCCCCTCCATCCAACCCCACCCTTCTCCCTTCCTCTCCCTCCCTCATCCACCCCTACTCTCCCTCCTTCCTTTCCTTCCCCCATCCACCCCTAACGCCGCCTCCTTCCTATCCCCCCACCTACCCCCACCCTCCCTCCTTCCTATCCACCTCATCTATCCCCACCCTTCCCTCCTTCCTATCGTCCCCCATCCACCCTTTCCCTCCCTCCCTCCCTCCTACCCCCCCATCCACCCCTTCCCTCCCTCCTTCCTACCCTTACCTCTTTCCTCTACCCCCTATTCCCGCCCTCCCTCCTTCCTACCCCCCCCCCATCCACCCCTTCCCTCCCCCCATCCACCCCTTCCCTCCCTCCTTCCTACCCTTACCTCTTTCCTCTACCCCCAGTCCCGCCCTCCCTCCTCCTCTCCTCGCCCCAACTTGCCCGCATCTTGACACGTCGTGCCGACAGCCTCCCCCCGACAACCCGACCGCACACCTCTCGCCGAAGCAACACAAGGCGAGCTGCATTATCTCAGACCGAAGAAAAGTTCCCGATTGACTGGCGCTGAATTCGGTGCCATTAGACGGTTGCTCCTTTTTTCCTTTCGGTTCTTAGTTCTTTTCTTGCGTCTTATCTTTCTTTCTTTCTTTTTCTTGGATTTTTTTTTCTTTTTCTTTTCTTTCCTTCTTTTTTTCTCTTTCTCTTTGGACGGGTTTCCTTTTTCTTCTTTTTTTTTGGTGGGGAGATTTGTTGATTTATTTTCTCTCTCTTTCTCTCTTTCCCTCTCTCTCTCTCTCTCTCTCTCTCTCTCTCTCTCTCTCTCTCTCTCTCTCTCTCTCTCTCTCTCTCTCTCTCTCTCTCTCTCTACTGCTTTCTCTACTTCTTCTTCTTCTTCTTCTTCTTCTTCTTCTTCTTTACCACGAGCATCATACTCTGCATCATTCTTTACCTTTTTTTTACGCTTCTCCCTTACACTTTCCCCCTCCTCTTCCTCATTTCCCTCACACTCTCCTCCCTATCCACCTTTCCTCTCAACCCATTTACCATATTTTTTTCTTCCCTTTCGCCCCTCCCTTTTCACCCCGCTCACCCCCCACTCCCACCCACCCCCCAAAAAAAATCCAAGAACTTTCTAAAACCTGCAAAAATTAATCTTCTCTCCAGCCTTCTATCAATCTTCCCTCCATTTTTCTTTTCTCCCCTTGAAGTATCAGTGGGAGCGGCTAATGGCGTCAGGAGGTCAACAAACAGGGAGAAAGATTATTAATGGGTATTGGGGGTGACTGTATGACTGCATAATATGTATGATGATTGTATAAGTGTAAAATGGTTGTATGGAATGCATGATAAATGTATAAAATGCAAGGCGAAAGTTATAAAATGTATAATAATTCATGGCATGCATAACAACTGAATAGAATGGATGACGAAAGTAGAAAATGTATAATCATTGTATGAAATGCATAATTGCCATGTAAAATGTATAGCGACTATATAAGACGTACAATGCCTGCATAAAATGTATAATGCCTGCATGGAATATCTGTTTAAATTACGAACGTTGTGCTTACAGAAGACTTTACATACTTGTGCTCATAAATAATCTACGTTTAGTACAAACTCCAACCTTCAGTACCAGCCTGATATGTTGACTGTTGACATAAAATGTGAATGGTATTTTTCGACAAACATTTACATAATATATAATGAAATTAAGATTCTACATTCAGCACTTAAATCAATTTTCATTGTCCAATGTCCTTGTTTAAAGAGAATTCTCGTACCACATCAAATTCCTCGCCATTAAACTAAAATAAATGTAAACAAATACCAGCACATGAAAACAAGATTCTCAGTAACGCTGGCGCGCACACGGGACCTACCTATCGCTAATCCCGCCCACGGCTTTCTTCTGACGCCCATCCACTCACGCCCACACCACCTCCGTTCCCGGTATCGTGTCTATTGTTCAACGACCGAGGCAATACACGCTCCAGACACAACAGGACGAACTAGAGGGACGGCTTTCAAGACGAACAAAACGGGGTGGGATGTCCCCACTCTTGTCTTTTCTTGTTCCCCTCGTTCTACCTCTCCTTCTCCCTCTCCCTCTTCCATTCCCTTCCCTCCCTCTCCTTCTCCCTTCCCCCTCCGTTCCTTTCTCCCTCCTTCCAGTGCGCCTTAGAATGGCTTCGGAAAACAATTGACGATTCATTAAGAAGGACAGGGCTGCAACAGGGTGCGAGAGTGGGCTTGCAACAGTGCAGCATTCCCCACCAGCACGGGGTTCGTCCAGATCAATGAGTCGGGGGCAGCTTGTTAAAATAAACGACGAGGAAGGCACGGCAGATGAGCGTGCCTTTGCGCCGCGGGTTTCGCCGTTCCCTTCGCTCTGCTTCGTATTTCGAGTCAATTTTTTTCCCGAACATCCTGGCAACAAAGGTCGTTTCTCGGGGGCTGCATCTGTTGTTGTTTTTCTCTATTTTTTATGGTATTAGTGTTACATATACTTGCATGCCACGTTTATTGGCAAATATTTCATGCAAGATTGAACAGCATTCTATCCAGCAAGAACACAGGTGATAAAAATGCAAACAGTCTACCTGGCAGGGCGTGTAGGAGCATAAACATGGAGTCTGATCAGCGACAGTCATAACGGCGATAAAATTCTCTCGCTCGTCTGGTCTGGCGCATCATAACCAACGAGGCCAAGTCCATCGCATTTTTTCGGGTTGGAATAAATGAGTCATAGTTGTTTATGCGAATACCTAGGCGGATAAATCGACCAGTCCGGCGCCAACTCCACAAGGTCAGGACGACGGGGCCTGGCCTTGTGCCCAGACAGTGCCGGGAGCGCCCCTCCCTTCGTGCCCTGTACCCCCTCCCTCTCGCTCTCTCTTTTGTCCGTGCCCTTCCCCCTCCTCTCTCTCCTCCTCTCCCCCCTTATGGCATACCTCCCCCATCCCATCCCTGATGCTCTTCCCCTCTTCCCTCTCTCCTGCCCTTCCCCCTCCCATACCCGAAACCCTTTCTCACTTCTTCCTTCCCCCTCCAGGTACTTCCTCCTGTCCACCCCCCCTCTTCCTCTCATACCTTTCCCCCTTACTTACCTCTCCCTTCCCCCTCCAGGTACTCTCTCCTGTCCAACCCCAACTTTCATACCTCCTCCTCCCTCTCATATCCCTTCCCCCCTCTCATACCCTCCCCCTTTTTCTCCACCCCCCCCCCCTCCAGATACTGTGGCGGACACGTTGTCTTGCCTTCTGACTCTGAATTATCACTAAACTGACATAGTTTCAGGCCTTATAATTTAGCCCCTCTGTTACCTGTTGATTAGAGAAGACCCATTCCTGGTGTGCTCGTTACCCCATGTTTACAGGTGGAAAATAACCCCCCCCCCCAAAAAAAAAAAAAAAAAAAAAAAAAATCCCGGATCTCTCAACACGTAACGAGACAAATTAATTAAGATCAATCCCAGATTTATTCGGAATGTGTAAAGTACCTCGGGCTTCTTTAGATTAATCTTGAAAGACCTGAATAACCGAACACAAACGACGCGATATATTTGCAGGTTAAACAAAGGCCGGGGACGGAGACCTTTACGAAATATTTGTTAAAACTATGTTAATTCGCACCATAAAATACGATGCTTTTCCCTTTTCATTATGGGGGCAAGTGGGAGCTGTCTGGCTTACTGTTCTGCGAGGAATGTGAGCAAATTCATTCTCATTATGCAAATTTCATACAAAAATACATATAAAATGCAGGTTGGCAGTGAGGAATATGAATTAACGATAATATTAGCAATTAAAAATGGTAATGCCTTTGGAAAATATTTCTTGTATAAAACATGTACATATAATACAGATACATGGATAGAGAGATAGATAGAAAGACCGATAAATTGGTAGATAGATAAATCAGACAGGCAGATAAACAGGGAAATAGATACATGTAAATAGACAGACAGACAGATAGATGTGTGTGTGTGTGTGTGTGTGTGTGTGTGTGTGTGTGTGTGTGTGTGTTTATATATGCGTTTATGCCATTATACATGGACGTATGTGCATATCCACACATTTGCATTGCAGATAAGATTACGCCTCAGCAAGCCTCATTCCGCGCGTTCCGTTTCGTCTCCTCCTTCTCCTTCGCCCTTCGCGCCATCCGTCTGACGGCCTTCCTCCGCCTTTCGCATTCCTGGCGCTTCAAGCCGGCCGTTACTCACTCTCCCATTCATATTTCTGTTCTCTCTCTTTCATTCGTTCCCCTTTTTTAGCTCCCTCTTTATTATCGACTCTATGCCATTCTCTATTTTTTACAACCCCGTCGGTTCAATCCTCCGTACTAAAACCGTGTTTTCCTTTTTGTTTTCACTGATTTACGAATGCTAGGCGGACCAATACATTTCGGAGCCGCCGCTGCACTCCTTTCCTTCCTCGCATCCGCCTCGCTATATGTCTGCCATTCCTCTGATCCATAATTCACCCAGGCTTTTCTCCATTACTCTGCACCCACTCTCTGTCTCCTTCTTTTTATTCTCCTTTTTATATTACCGAACCGCTTTACTCAATTCATCTTTCGGTGGATGACGTAATGAGTTTCGGAGGCGTTCCATGTATGATGTTCCTTGAATTACATACATCTTCTATCAGCCTTTTCTATATATTTGTTTATTTCGTTTCTCTCTTGCCTTTTTCCAAATCTATTTCGTTCCGTTCAACTCCATTAGCGTGACAGTCTTTTCGGGAGATTCAGAAAAAAATACGAATCTGATCCACATAATTCCCAATTCGTCTCGTCCACTTATTTTAAGTTCATTCGTCTCTTGAACCACCCATAAGTCTGGTTCGTCCCATCGACTTTCATTAAACCGTCCATTTTTTCTAGGAGATGTAACGATAAACACAATGTTCATCCACATCTTTTATGATTCGTTTCAACCACATTCATTAAAGCTCAGCCACTTTTGGATCCACTTATAACGCTATTGATTCTCATCCACTTTCAGCAATCCATCCACATTTTAGTAAACGACAGACGCAGGGGTGGATGTCTACGGCTCTCCATCCAGTAATTAATGATCCTTTATGATAATAACTATTTCTCACTATAAACATAAACTATTATTTGTGATTATACTCTGTTATTTATCAAGACGAAACTGTACGCGATGGACTGATAATGGTGATAAAAAGTATATAATAATTTAATATTTGGCAGTAATGATTATTTGGCAATTATTTGTTGATGATGATAGTTATTCAATAATTGTCTAGTTGGCTGTGATGATTATATGATGCTGACAATCATATAAAATTCAGCCATGTTATTCGGACAAGCTGCCTTCAGCCAATCATCATAATCTGAACTGCATATATGTTAGAAAAAATAACAAATTAAACAAATAGATAACTAAATAAATAGAAATAAGAAAAAATATATTTGAAAATGTTAATAGAATATTTCTGGTTCGCTTTACAATCAGATTTCAAAATGAAACGTTTCAGATAATTATTTTTGGAGGGATTTTCCCAAAGTCAATTCAACTTTATCTGAGGCTTTTGTTTTCTGATCATATAAAGCAAACACTATTGATTTTACCTCATCAACACGAGAGCTAGCAATCACAGGGAATTGCTGGGAGCGAATTATGGGTCTCGGACCGCAATACCCACTCCTACGCCTTCGGGTTCCTCGCTACCCCCTCCCCCATGCCGACCCTACCCTACCCTACCCCTTATCATCCCCCATTTCCCTTCCCCTGGTAACCCCTTTGCTTTTCTCCTACTGTCCCCGGTCCCATCTCCTCACCCTTTCCCCGTCCTTATCATTTCCTCTCCCTTATCATTCCTTTCCTCCCCCTCCCCTCCCTCTTCTTATCACTGTCCCCTCATCCTCCTCTTCCGCCCATCCCTCGTCTTCCCCTCTCTCCTCTTCCCCCTCCCCCATCCCTCACCCTTCCCCCTTTTTATCATCCCTCCCCCACCATCCCTCGCCCTCCCCTCCCTGCGATGCCTCACCCTTCGCCTCCCTTCCTCCTATCCCATCCCCGCCCTCCCCTCCCTCCTCCTTTCCCTATCTCCTCGCCCTCCCCTCCCTCCTCCTTTCCCTATCCGTCCTCCTCCTCCTATCCCTCCTCCTCTCCCTATCCCCTCGCTCTCCCCTCCCTCCTCCTCTCCCTATCCCTCCTCCTCTCCCCTCCCCCCTCCTCTCCCTATCCCCCCGCCTCTCCCTATCCCCCCCGCCTCTCCCTATCCCCTCCCCCTCCCCCCGTCGCTGGCGTCTGGAAGGGTAAGCCAGTTATCCCCCATAAGCCGGCCGAGCTTAGCCCAGCAAGACGCTAATGCCTAGTTGTTCCAATAAAGGTGAGGTAGTGAGCGTTTTGAGAACCTCCCTCCCCCCCCCCCCCGTCTCCCTCGCCTCCCTGTGTTTTTTTTTTCGCTCGCGCCGTGTCTTCTCCTGAGGGGCTGAATGCTGTGGTTCTCTATGTTTTGAGTTCGAAACCACCACGTTCTAGCCGCGGTTGTGGTTCTGTGACTACCGTAATAGTTTGGAATCGCTAACTTCGTGGTTGAGGTTCTGAAACTACGGTCCTAGGTAGAAACCACTCCTTTCTCTCCGTGGTTGTAGTTTTCTAACTACTTGGTTACTTAAAAACCGCTATTTTCTCACTAAAGGTGTGAGTCCGTAAGAAAGCAGTTATTTAGAAACCAAAACATTACAATGCGTCTTGTGCACGAAAGAAAACAAATGGATTTCCGATAATAAAAAAAAGTTATCTACAAACTACATTACTATTTATCATGTGTATATGAAAGGAAGAAAACTGACTTTCGACGAATTTTTTTTTTTTTAGAAACCACATTACTATGGATGAAAAAAACGAACTTTCAACGAAAAAAAAATATTTAGAAACCACAGCATTACCACGCCTCACGTACGGACAAAAGAAGAAAAAACGAACAAAAAAAAGAAAATCTAACAAAAACCGAGTGCTTTTTCCTTCCGCCAGGTGGTGCGTCTTCTCTCCCCTGCCATAATTCGCACGGACGAGTCCTGCTGCGATGAGTTATTTGTTTGTTTGTCTGTTTTATTCCCCCGTGTGCGCCACATGTCTCCCCCGAGGTTGATGCATGAGACACACACGTCCCCGGAAGCTTTCGAATATTTAATAATCTTATCTAGATTATCTTAATGGTTTTAACTTCATTTTTTAAATACTCTATATCAATCTCAAGTGTCTAAGTTGATCTTAAATACCTCAATCTAATTTTGAATATTCTACGCTCATTCTAAAATACTCTGAACTTTATCTTAAATACCCCTCATCGTAAATACTCTTAACTTTATCTTCAATATCCCTCATCTTAAATACTCTTGAACTTTATCTTAAATACCCCTCATCTTAAATACTCTTAACTTTATCTTAAATACCCCTCATCTTAAATACTCTTTAACTTTATCTTAAATACCCCTCATCTTAAATACTCTTAACTCTATCATAAATACCATTCATCTTAAATACTCTTATCTTTATCTTAAATACTCTATCTTAACGATCTTCAGTTGACCTTAATTACTATAACTTCCTCTTGAATACTCTATTCTCATCTTAAATGTACCTTCCTCTTACATACTCTACAGTACGTTCATCTTAAATACCCTACGTTCATCTCAAATAGTTTACGTTCAACTTAGATAGAATACGTTAATCTTATATATTTAACATTCAGTTGAAATAACGTTAACCTAATATACTCTACGATCATCTTAAATACTCTACATTTACCTTAAATACTCTTCGTTCACTTTAAAAACTCTACGTTCACCTTAAATACTCTACGTTCACCTTAAATACCCTACGTTCACCTTGAATACCCTACGTTCACCTTTAATACCCTACGTTCACCTTGAATACCCTACGTTCACTTTAAATACTCTACGTTCACCTTAAGTACTCTACATTCATGTTAAATATCTACGTTCGCCTTAATACCCTACGTTCACTTTTAATACTTTAGGTTCACCTTAAGTACTCTACACTCATCTCAAATCCTTTGTTCATCTTAAGTACTCTACACTCATCTTAAATACTCTACGTTCACCTTAAATGCCCTACGTTCACCTTAAATGCCCTACGTTCACCTTAAATGCCCTACGTTCACCTTAAATGCCCTACGTTCACCTTAAATGCCCTACGTTCACCTTAAATGCCCTACGTTCACCTTAAAAACTCCGCATTCACTTCGAAAACTCCATCTCCATCTCCGTAATTTCCACACGCACAGCCACCTCATCTACATATTCATCACTTAAGCAATGGAGGGAACAGTCACTCCTAGAGGGCAGACTAATCTATTTTCTGATATTAATGAAGAGTCTGGGAATTTGGGAATTTGGGAAGAACACAATACCAGAGTTTTCATATATTGCCGATTCTCACGCTATTTAATTGCTATGTAAATTGTTCTTGTGTCAAATTTAAAAGAGGCATCGATTTTAGGGATATCAATATTCATGTTATTTCCACAGCTGCTATCCGTAACAAATTAATATGTGACATATACTAAAACTCGATTTTATATGTCAATATGTGAATCATATAGTCAATACCCACATATACATATGTGTGTGAATGTATATACATTTATATATATATATATATATATATATATATATATATATATATATATATATATATGTATATATATATATATATATATATATATATATATAAATGTGTATGTATATAAATATATACA
>NC_091578.1:7386877-7391877 GCF_042767895.1 Penaeus vannamei
AACTACTACAGTAACAACAACCACAACAACAGCGAAATGAATGGACCTGATGAGGGCTAATTGATTCGCAAATCCACGTCACTCAGCCTCAGGATTAGCTCGGATTCGGCCTCTTCATCACTCGCTGTGGTCCGTTGCCTCCGTCACTCCGACAACTTGATTAGGCCTTTATTCATTCATTTATCTTATTGTATTTCATCTATTTTATCTGTTTGTTTTTATATATCTATCGATTTGCTTTCATATATCGATTTGTTTTCATATATCTATCTATATCCTTTCATCTATCTATCTATTTGTTTTCATCTATTATCTATTTCTTTTCATCTATCTATCTATTTGCTTTCATCTATCTATTAATTTGTTTTCATCTATCTATTTATTTGTTTTCACCTATCTATCTATTTGCATTCATATTCATCTTCAAAGAACAAGGTAAAAGGTTTAAGCAAAAACATATTTCATATTTCCATGGTTTGAAAAAATAATTATCTGTCGGTATCATTTCATTTAATGGTTAATAGTTTCGCTTAATAGTTATTCATTTTCAAATAAATTGCGTAATTTAGTAAAAAAAAATAATGACTAAGGTTAAGAATAACAGTCATTTTGGTTTTGATAACTGAAGAATATCATTCGATAATGGAAAGAAATCGAATACATGTAAAACATCGATAAAGGTGTACTATGAGCAATTAACTTTTCCTTCCTTTCCCTTTCCTCCCACTCTAAGGTCAGGTGAGGTCATCTCCATCCATCTCTGACCTCATCCCCTCATCCGCTTCTAAATCTATTCTAGTCACAGCATTCCCTCGCCGACCATTTCCTGCCCTCTTAACCCTACCTACACCCCCTCCCCCCCCTTCTTCCTCCCCTGTGTACTACCTCCCCTTTTCCCCTTTTCCCCTGTATCTCCTTTTACGTCCTTCTTGCCCTCACTCTCTCTGTCGTTCCCTTCCCCTCCTCGACGTGTTCGATTCCTTGCCCTTTGACCACCGAGCATAAGAAAAAAACAAACACATTTCCTCAATCCGAACAAAATAAAGAAAAAAACAGAATAAAATGGACGAAACCGTTACTTTCTTCTCCTTTCAAATCTTGACGGATATTTCAGCCCAAAACTGGATAGAGAATTTATCCCAAACCTTGGAGATATGAAGTGAAGAGAAAAAATGCACAGAAGAAAGAGAAGGAATGGGGAGGGAAGAGATGGAAAGACGGAGATAAAAAATAAATAGAAGGAAAAAGAAAATGAGGCAGAAGAGGAGGAGGAGGGAGAAAAGAGGAAAGAGAGGCAAAGTATCAGAAGAAAGAAACCAAAGAAATAAAACAGAATGAAACAAAGAAAAAGATACAAAGAGGAAGGAAAAAAAAAAAGAAAGAACCTGTCCCTCGAGAAGAGATAACGACTCCGGGGCGTTGGTCGAATTCCGCAAGTCACGTCCGATGTATCCTCCGCATTCCCGGGTTAAGGATGAGGGAACGGGAAGGAGGAACGCACTCGGACGCTTGGAGGTCCTCTCGGCGGGAGACCTCAGTCGCCGTTGGTTTAAGTTGGGAGTTAGGATCAGGAGCGTTACTTCTGCTAATTTGGTATCATTATCATTATCATCATGATTACTTATATATATATATATATATATATATATATATATATATATATATATATATATATATATATATATATATATATATATATGTGTGCGTGTGTGCGTGTGCGTGTGCGTGTGCGCGTGTGTGCGTGTATGTGTGCACCAAAAGATTGATCTTACTACACGAACATCAATCATCTGACAGATAACAAGCCAAGAGGCGCAAGTGCTGTACTTTTCTTATTAAGAGGATGCTCTATCAAAGGCAGTCAATTTCGCGCCAGAATTTCCTTTACGAGAAGCGAAAGTGACTGAACACCTTGCGAAAGATATCAGATTCTAAAGCTAAAAGGAAAGGGAGATCAGATCGCCTTGATACTTGTCTGAAAGGAGTGAATCGCATTACGAGCATAGACTTAAGATGAATTACATATTTTGTGTGACAGATTGTAAGATGCTGACATTCCAAATGAAGATTTCTTTTTTTCTTCTTCTTCATTATGTATCTGTGTATTGTCTTCTTCATTTTATTCTCTTTCTTATGAGTAATTGTTATTTTTCTTCTTCTTTTCTTCGTTCATTTATCTTCTTCGTCTTTTTTCTTTTCTTCTTCTTCTTCTTCTTCTTCTTCTTCTTCTTCTTCTTCTTCTTCTTCTTCTTCTTCTCCTTCTTCTTCTTCTTCTTCTTCTTCTTCTTCTTCTTTTTTCTTTTCTTCTTCTTTTTCTTCTCCTTCTTCTTCTTTTTATTCCTCCTCTTCTTCTTAGTCTTTTTCTTCCTCCTCTCCTTCTGTTTCTTCTTGTTATAATCATTATCATTGCTCTTTCTTTTTCTTTTTCTTCAACCTCTTTCTAATCTTCCTCCTCCTC
Source organism: Penaeus vannamei (assembly GCF_042767895.1). Classification (NCBI taxonomy): domain Eukaryota; kingdom Metazoa; phylum Arthropoda; class Malacostraca; order Decapoda; family Penaeidae; genus Penaeus; species Penaeus vannamei. Next base: position 7,389,336 of record NC_091578.1, read on the forward strand.
CTCCTCCTCCTCCTTCTTACTCTCCTCCTCCTCCTTACTCTCCTCCTCCTCCTTACTCTCCTCCTCCACCTCCTCCTCCTCCTGCTCCTTCTCCTCCTCCTTTTCCAATCCCTTGCAACTGACAATCATTTTTTTAAACACCAAATATGACTATGATGTTTTTCTCAAACGTAGCACATGTTTGGCAATGAAGTTACATTGTATACAAGCTTAGCGTCAGGATAATTCAGTGTTGAAGAGCTGAAGACAAAACCATAATAACTGTATTTTTACTGCAGATGAATACAATACTTTAAAATGAATAAAGGTCAAAGATAATGATAACGATGATGCTCATAACGATTATGATGACATTGATAATAATGATGATAATTATAATGACAGTGGTGGTAGTGGTGGTGGTAGTAGTAGCAGTAGTAGTAGTAGTAATGATAACAATAATAATAATAAGAAGAAGAAAAAAATGATAATAATAACAATGGTGGTTATAACATTATTAATAACAATGATACCAATGCTAATAATAATAATATCTATAATAACAATGATGCTAATAATGGCAATAATAATAATGATGAAATTAATAATAATGATAATAATCATCATCATCATCATCATAATAATAATAATAATAATAATAATAATAATAATAATAATAACAACAACAATAGCAACAACAAAAAATATAATAATAATTATGATATCAATAACGGTAAAAATACTACTACTGCTATTAATAATGATAACAGCAACAATAATGATAATTATGATACTGATATCCCGTATTACTCTCTCTCTCTCTCTCTCTCTCTCTCTCTCTCTCTCTCTCTCTCTCTCTCTCTCACTCTCTCTCTCTCTCTCTCTCTCTCTCAAAATGATAATCCCTTCTTTCCCTCTGTCTTTCCATTTCTATTTCATCTTCTCTATCTTCCTCTCTTCTTTCCGCATCTCCCCGTTTTCTCTCTTCCCTTGTCACACTTCGGCTAAAAGGGAGTTGATCGAATTTCATCACCGGAATTAATCTTAATACCCTTTCAACGACACTTCTCTTCCTCCTTTGCCGGGGAAATGTCATCTTAATGTCCTTTCTTCTTTCTGTAACGTCCTTTTATTATTTTCCTTTTGTCTCTTTTTTTCTCTTTTTGCCGGGGGTTTTCTTTTGCTCGATTATTTTTGTCATATTATCTGTTCCTGTTTCTCTATGTCTTTGTGGCTCTCTGTCTGTCTATTTGTCTGTCTGCATCTCTCTATTTCTCTCTCTCTTTCTCTCTCTCTCTCTCTCTCTCTCTCTCTCTCTCTCTCTCTCTCTCTCTCTCCTCTCTCTCTCTCTCTCTCTCTCTCCCTCTCCCTCTCCCTCTCCTCTCTCTCTCTCTCTCTCTCTCTCTCTCTCTCTCTCTCTCTCTCTCTCTCTCTGTCTCTCTCTCTCTCTCTCTCTCTCTCTCTCTCTCTCTCTCTCTCTCTCTCTCTCTCTCTCTCTCTCTATATATATATATATATATATATATATATATATATATATATATATATATATACAGTCTATCTATCTATCAATCTTCACACACAGAAAGACACACACACACTCACACACACACACACACACACACACACACACACACACACACACACACACACACACTCACACACACACACACACGCACACAAACAAGCACACTCACACACAGACACACACACACACACACACACACACACACACTATATATATATATATATATATATATATATATATATATATATATATATATATATATATATATATATATATATATATATATATATACATTGATCACTAGATCACTAGATTTGTACGTGTCTGTGTAAGCATGTTATCACGTGCGTGTCTGTTACAATGTTCAGTCATGCACGCACCTCTCTTTACTTCCTCTCTTCCTACTCTCTCCATGTCTTCATTCTCCTGCTTCTCCTCCTTCTCCTACCCCTCCTCATTTTCTTCCTCTTCCTCCTTCTCCTCCTCCATTTTTCCTTATCCTCTGCTTCCTCCTCCTCTTCTTTCTCCTCCTTTTCTTCTTCCGCCTCCTCCTCCTCCTCCTCCGTCTTCTCCTCCTTTTCCTTTTCCTGCTCCTCCTCCTTGTCTTCTGCTCCCTCCTTGTCCTCTACTCCTCCTTCTCCTCCTCCATTTTTTCATTATCCTCTGCTTCCTCCTCCTCTTCTTGCTCCTCCTTTTCTTCTTCCGCCTCTTCCTCCTCCTCCTCCTCCTCTGTCTTCTCCTCCTTCTCCTCCTTCTCCTCCTCTTCCTTTTCCTGCTCCTCCTCCTTGTCCTCTACTCCTCCTTCTCATTTTCCTCCTCCTTCTCCTTTTCCTCCTCCTTCTCCTCCTCTTTCTCATTTTCCTCCTCCTCCTCCTTTTCCTCCTCCTTCTCCTTTTCCACCTCCTTCTCATTTTCCTCCTCCTCCTCCTCCTCCTCCTTCCCCCGAATCCCTTTGTCAGGCGGCCGATCGAAGACCCGCTGTGGCAAATGTGTATCCGCGTTGGTGCCTTTTCCATTCAGTGTCGCAGGAGGTCG
>NC_091578.1:7396877-7399377 GCF_042767895.1 Penaeus vannamei
CTGGGGACGTTTCTAATCCTACCCGTAATTTAAGACTATGTGTAATTAAAACAACTGTAATTAGTGCCTTTAGATTAACAGTATAACGTATTTCGTAACCTATCTCTTTTACTAGAGCAATTTTGTATGATATGAATTACGTTTACACAAGAAAAAACATATTCATTAAAAATAAATAATTTTCACAGCGCGTTTCCACAAAAAAAAAACATTGCATTCCGCGGTATCACTAAACTAAAGAATTTCTCTGGCATGTTCTTGTATTTTCGGAATTTCCTCTGGCGGTATACGAAAAAATGCATTTATTGTATATATTCAAACTCTGTGAGAGGTCGTGCGAATAAATGATAAACCATTCACACCAATTAATCGTAATAAACTCAATTAAATATCCGCGTTCTTATAATTGTAGCGGTGCAAACTAAAAAAAAAACAAAAAAACGAGAAAAAAAAAGTCTGAATCAAAATAAACACCGTGCCATACACACAGTCATGTAACTATCCACGTATAAATACCCGCACATGTTCTCCGTACCTACCACAATTGTCATTATCAAGAAACCAGTGCAATTTTCCCCCTTCTTCTTTTTCTTTTTCTTCTTCGATATTTCGGTGCCTGGGTCTCACGATCCAAACATCCTCTATAATAAACTTTGTTACCGAGTCCGCGAAGCAGAGTAGCTAAACGCACACAAACAAGGCATGTGCAGCCTGGGGAGGAGGCGGGAGGCAGGGGAGGGGAAGGGAGGAGTCGGGGTGCGAGGGGAGGGGAGGGGAGGGAATCAGGGGTGCAAGGGGAGGGGGGAGGGGAGTAAAGAAGGCGTTGGGGATATGGGGATGAGAGATAGGGGATAGGAGGGGTTGGTGGGGAGGGAGGGGGGAATCGGGAGGTGCAATCTGGAGGGAGGGAGGAGGGGTAAAAAAGGCGTTGGAGGATATGGGGATAAGAGAGAGGGGGTAGGGAGGGGTCATTTTGGAGAGGGAGGAACTCAGGGTGCAAGGGGAGGGGGAGGAGGGTAAAGAAGGCGTTGGGGATATGGGGATGCCAGAGGAGAGGGGATAGGAGTGGTTTGGGGGAGGAAGGGGATTGGGGGTAAAAAGGGGGAGGAGGAGGGGGTAAAGAAGGCGTTGGGGATATGGGGATGAGAGAGGGGGATAGGGGAGGGGGGTTTGGGGAGGGGAGGAATCGGGGGGCAAAGGGAGGGGGTAAAGAAGGCGTTGGGGATAAGGGGATGAGAGAGGGGATAGGGAGGGGTTTGGGGAGGAGGAGGGAGGAGGAATAAAGAGAAGGAGTTGGGGATGTGGGGATGATGATAGGGGATAGTTGGGGTTTGGGGAGGGAAGAGAGGAGGCAGAGCAGGCAGACAGGGGGGGATGGGGTGCAGGAAGGAGGTTGAGAAGGGAAAGAGAAGATAAGGAGAGGGGGACAGGGGGAAGGGAGGAGGGATTACAAGTTTGAAAGGGAAGAGAAAGAGAGGGGGTAGAGAAAGGGAGGAGAGTGACAGGAGGGGAAAGGAAGGGGGAAGAGATGAGAGCTGGAAAAAAAGTGAAAAATAAAAGAGCGACAGAGAATAACAATAAGGGGGCAAGAAATGGGAGAGGGAAGTGGGGAAGGGAAGCAAAATCAGGGGAAGGGAGGGGACCAGGGCACGCAGGGGGGGGGGGGCATTGATCGCAAACTCACTTTGGATGTTGGGTCGTGAGTCATGAGGAGGTCGTGCGGAGGAGATCGTGATGAGGTTATGAGGGGGAGGTTGAGAAGAGGAGGTCGTGAGGAAGAGATCAAGAGGAGGTCATGAGGAAGAGATCAAGAGGAGGAGGTACCGAGAAGGAATTCGTGAGGAGGTTGAGAAGAGGAGGTAATGAGAAGGAGATCATGAGAAGAAGGTCGTGAGGAGATCAAGAGGAATAGGAAAAGAGAAGGAATTCGTGAGGAGGTTGAGAAGAGGAGGTAATGAGAAGGAGATCATGAGAAGAAGGTCGTGAGGAGATCAAGAGGAATAGGAAAAGAGAAGGAATTCGTGAGGAGGTCGTGGCGATTTCATGAGAAGGAAGTTGTGAGGAGATCATGAGAGAGAAGTTGTGAGGAGAAGATCATGAGGAAAATGCCGTGAGGAGATCATGAAGAAGAGATCGTGAGGGGGACATTTGTGGTCGTCGGGACACCTGCTTTTGCCTCGAGTCGTAATCTCTTTATGTCCTTCGTGACCCGTTTGCCATTTAGGTGACTCTGCTCTCGGCTTTATTGTTTATGTGTTTGTTAGCACTGTCTCTCTGTTTGTTTGTTGTTTAGCTGTACGTGTGCCTATCTGTTTGTTTGTATTGCTAATCGATTTGTTTATGCTCTTGGTCTAATTGCTTCTATTGTTTAGTTATTTGTTATGTTGCTGACTTTGCTTATCCAATTGCTTCTACGTTCTATCTATTTGTTCCATTGTTTAACCAATTATTTATACATCTCTTTGTTTACATTGCTTAATCACATTACCTTTTTATTTAC
>NC_091578.1:7404377-7414377 GCF_042767895.1 Penaeus vannamei
GCGGCGGTAACCAGACGAACAATGGCGGACGGCAGCCAACAGAAACCCGAAGTGGAGGCTGCAAATTCTCCTCTTGTGAAGCGAGGTGCCCCCCACCCCCCCTTCGCCAGTACCCTCCCCCCCCCCCCTTTTACCTCCCTCCCGCCTACCGTCCTCACATCTTGTTGTATTTATAGACAGCACCTTCCCCAACACCCCCCCCCCCCGGCTGAGAATTACCTGGGTGTTTACCTGGTGGCTGCACATCTCCCCCTCCCCCCCATTTTGCATTTTGTGTGCTGGACAATCGGGGGGGGGGCGAATGATGGGGGAGATTAGCATAATTATATTATATCAATCTTAGATGGTAACATGAATGAGAAATAGATAGAAAAGGAGAGAAAATAGACGAGGATAAGAAATAACCAGAGACATCGAAAGAGACGGAGGAGATAAGTCAGACAAAAAAAAGAAAAACAAATCAGCAACAGTTGTCCTAGAAAACTGAACTTTACTCTCCTTCAATTCCTTGCGCTGGTCTCTGACCTTCTGCCCACCCCACCCCACCCCCTCCCACCCATCCTTCCCCTACCCATGCCCCTCTGACCCACACGCTGCTTGTTTCGCCAATACTTTTTTCCTCATCACCTCCCCTTCCTCGTTCTTCTTCCATTCCCTCTTTCTCGCTCTTACTCCATTCCCTCTTCCGAGTTCTTCCTCCATTCCCTCTTCCGAGTTCTTCCTCCATTCCCCTTTACTCGTTCTTCCTCCACTCCATCTTCCTCGCTCTTCCTCGCTCTTCCTCCACTCCCACTTCCTCGCTCTTACTCCATTCCCTCTTCCTCGTTCTTCCTCCACTCCCTCTTCCTCGCTCTTACTCCATTCCCTCTTCCTCGTTCTTCCTCTATTCCCTCTTCCTCGCCTCATCTTCCCCTTCCCCGGCCCGATCTCCCCTTCCTCCACTCCCCCTTTCTTCACTTCTTTCATATGCCTTCCTTTCTCCACTCCTCCACCTCATACCCCTTTGCTCACCTCCTCCGCCTCTGCTCCCCTTTTCCCCTTTCACCTCCTCCACCTCCCCATCCCACTCCACCCTCACACCCACCTCCCCTAGCCATTCCACCCTGCCTCCCACCTGCACCCACTATCCATTCCACCCTCCTCCACCTCTCCTACCCATTCCACCCTCCCCCTCCCACCTACCCTATCCACTCCACCTTCCTTCCCACCTCCCCCTAGCTATTCCACCCTGCCTCTCACCTCCCCGTCCCCGCTCCGCCCTCCCTCCACCTCCTCTGCCTCATCCTCCTTCCCACCTCCCCTAGCCATTCCACTACCTCTCACCTCCCCTTGCTCCACCCTCCCTCCCACCTCCCTACCCACTCCACCCTCCACCCCCACCTCCCCTACCCACTCCACCCTCCCTCCCACCTCCCCTACCCACTCCCTTCTCCACCCCACCTCCCTTACCCACTCCCCCTCCACCCCACCCCCCTCTTCGACACAGCCACCCTCAAACCAACTGTTTACTCTCCCTTTCCGCCTTCAATTTTCAAAGACTTTAACTCATTCTAAAGATTACGGGGAGTGGAGGTGGGGGGTCGTTCTCCCTCCTTTTCGTTTTCTTTTTTCTTTCTATTTTTTTTTTTTCCTTCTTCGTCCTTTAAGCCTTGCTTCGGGGGACTTCTTTTCCTTCGACGCAATATCGCGCTTATTCGAGAACGACGGCCGTAATTGCCATCGGTTCGGAGGCTTTAAAAAAAGTGGGGGAAAAAAAGGAAGAAATAAAAGAGAACGCGGAAAGGAAAGTGGGTTATGTAGGAAGGGCGGAGAAGGGGGGTGGTGGTTAAGGGAGGGGAAGGGGAGGGGGAGTGGTGAATGGGATTGGCCCCCTCTCCCCCCTAGGCCATCCCTCCCTCTGTCCTTCCTCGCTACTGGCCGGCATTTGCGGGTTCGAGAGGAAATCTGGTGGCGGTTCCTTCGTCTTGTCTTTTCCTCTTTACCTCTCTCTCTCTCGCTCTCTCTCTCTCTCTCTCTCTCTCTCTCTCCCCCCTTTTTTTCTCTCTCTCCTCTCTCTCGCTCAAACAAACAACAAATATAAATATATATATATATATATATATATATATATATAAATATAGGCAATTTCACCATGGAAACAATAAAAACAATAAACATAAACATAAACAAACAAATATAAATATATATATATATATATATATATATATATATATATATATATATATATATATATATATATATATATATATATATATATATATATATATTTTTTATATATTTATATATTTATATATATATATATATATATATATATATATAAATATTAATATATATATATATATATATATATATATATATATAAACATAAATATATATATATATATATATATATATCTCTCTCTCTCTCTCTCCTCCCCCCCCACTCTCTCTCTCCCTCTCCCTCTCCCTCTCCCTCTCCCCCTCCCTACCCCTCCCCCTCCCTCTCCCCCTCTCTCTCTCCCTCTCCCCCTCCCCCATCCCTCCCCATCCCTCCCCATCCCTCCCCCTCTCCCTCTCCCTCTCCCTCTCCCCCCTCCCCTCCCCATCCCTCCCCATCCCTCTCCCTCTCCCTCCCCTCCCTCTCTCCCCTCTCTCCCTCCCCTTTCCCCCTCTCCCTCCCTCTCCCTCCTCCCTCTCCCCCTCCTTCTCCCTCTCCCTCTCCCTCTCCCCCTCCCTCTCCCTTCGCCCAGCCTCTTCCCCTCTGAAGATTGAATTTGGCCTGATCGTTTTTTCCCCTCAGTCTTTGGGTCTTTGAGGTTCTGTTTCTTCTGCCTTTTCTTCGCGTCTTGAACTCTGGGCCTTGGAGTCTCTCGCGTCGAATTTCGCTGTATTGTTTTGGCTTATTTCATGAATTACGATTATCGCTTTTAGTCTGGCTCATTTTCTTTATTGTAATTTCGGTTTCTTCTCGTTTCTTTCGATTGCAGTTGTCGTTTTTATTCTAGCCCATTTTATTAACTATAATTTAGATTTCTTATTGTTTCTCTCCATTACAGTTGTCGTTTTTATTCTAGCCCATTTTATTATCTATAATTTCGATTTATTCTTGTTTCTTTCGATTGCAGTTATCGTTTTTATTCTAGCTCATTTTATTGCCTTTGATTTCGATTTATTCTTTTTCTCTCTCATGAATTACCATTGTCGATTGTATTTTAGCTCACTTCATTGCTTAAAATATTCGCTTTATCATATTTGCCTATTTTATGAAATATTATTGCTTCGCCATTGCTAATATCTTTATCCTTTTTTTCGTTTTCTTATTTTAGTTATTTCATAGATTACAAATATCGCTTTATCTTGGATAGAATTATTATTCACAATTATCACGTAATCCTACCTGACTTTATTAATTACAATTCTCATTTTATACTTTTTTGTGCATTTACGCTGCGCCAGTTCCTTTCATACACGAACTGATATCTCTTCATACATGATTGTGCATTAATCAGTAATTAGATAATTGTTTAATTACTGATTAAGATTTAGATATCAGCATAAAAGTCCCAGGATATCGGGGATTGTGTTTCTGTTGGCTATTATCCATGTTCAGAAATTCAGAACTGCAGTATTCAGTCTCTCTCTCTCTTCCTTTCTGTCAGTTCACATAGGTTTTCTCCGTTTCTTTCCTTCTCTCTCTTTCTCTCTCTCTCTCTCTCTCTCTCTCTCTCTCTCTCTCTCTCTCTCTCTCTCTCTCTCTCTCTCTCTCTCTCTCTCTCTCTCTCTCACACACATACGCACACACACACACACACACACACGTACACACACAAACAAACACACACACACACACACACGCACGCACGCACGCACACACACACACACACACACACACACACACACACACACACACACACACACACACACACACACACACATACACACACACACACGCACAATCACTCTCTCAATCGCACCCTCACGATTACTCTTACTTTCTCTCTGACTCAATACTCTTACCCTCACTCTGAATCATTCTCACTCTCATTCTCCCACTCAACCTCACTTTCTCTCTCACTTAAAAAAAAAAAAAATCGCTCTCCCTTTCTCTCTCACTTAAAAAAAAACTATCTCTCTCGTTTTGATGAAATAGTACAAGCAAGAATAAACTGTTACTGAGTCCGCCATGCTGATCAAAGGCATAAATCTATCTTGAGGAAATATTTCGTTTAAAAGCATAGCAATCAAGTGGTCGATAAACTGGTTGAACTCAGTGTTATTGCATGACTGCATGATTTTATATTACAGCAAAACATGAGAGAGAGGTAGGGGACGGGATAGAGAAAGATGAAGAGAGGGAGAGAGGCAGAGGGAGAGGGAGAGGGAGAGGGAGAGGGAGAGGGAGAGGGAGAGGGAGAGGGAGAGGGAGAGCGAGAGCGAGAGGGAGAAGAGAGAATATAAAACAAAGACAGAGAGAACAGAATATAAAACAGAGACAGAGAGAAGACAGACGAAACACCAACCAGACTGACAGAAAGCAGGAACCACAGACAAACAGACCAGGCCACTTTCCCCCAGAAAAGATAAATCCTCCAACCTAGCAGAATGGAGGCTCGCAAAAAGCAAAGGAATGGGCTTGGAGATAACCTTACAGAGGATCGAGCCCCACATAAAACGGATCATCATGGCAGGTGCGCCCAGGTGGGAATTGGAGGAGCGCGCCTCTAATGATGGGTGAGAAAGGGAGAGAGAAAGAAGAATGGGATGGGAGAAGGGGGAAAGGGAGAGAGAGAGAGGAAAAAGAGAAGAAAAGAAAAGTGGTATGGAGAGAGAAGAGGAGAAAGGGGAGAGAGAGAGAGAGAGAGAGAGAGAGAGAGAGAGAGAGAGAGAGAGAGAGAGAGAGAGAGAAGAGAGAAGAGAATATAAAAGAGAGACAAAGAGAACAGAATATAAAACAGAGACAGAGAGAAGACAGACGAAACACCAACCAGACCGACAGAAAGCAGGAACCACAGACAAGCAGACCAGGCCACTTTCCCCCCAGAAAAGATAAATCCTCCAACCTAGCAGAATGGAGGCTCGCAAAAAGCAAAGGAATGGGCTTGGAGATAACCTTACAGAGGATCGAGCCCCACATAAAACGGATCATCATGGCAGGTGCGCCCAGGTGGGAATTGGAGGAGCGCGCCTCTAATGATGGGTGAGAAAAGGAGAGAGAAAGAAGAATGGGATGGGAGAAGGGAGAAAGGGAGAGAGAGAGAGAGGAAAAGAGAAAGAAGAATGGTATGGGAGAGAGAGAGAGAGAGGAAAAGAGAAAGAAGAATGGTATGGGAGAAGGGAGAAAAGGTAACGGAGAGAGAGAGAGAGAGAGAGAGAGAGAGAGAGAGAGAGAGAGACAGAGAAGAGAGAGAGAGAGAAGAGAGAAGAGAATATAAAACAAAGACAGAGAGAACAGAATATAAAACAGAGACATAGAGAAGACAGACGAAACACCAACCAGACTGACAGAAAGCAGGAACCACAGACAAACAGACCAGGCCACTTTCCCCCAGAAAAGATAAATCCTCCAACCTAGCAGAATGGAGGCTCGCAAAAAGCAAAGGAATGGGCTTGGAGATAACCTTACAGAGGATCGAGCCCCACATAAAACGGATCATCATGGCAGGTGCGCCCAGGTGGGAATTGGAGGAGCGCGCCTCTAATGATGGGTGAGAAAGGGAGAGAGAAAGAATAATGGGATGGGAGAAGGGAGAAAGGGAGAGAGAGAGAGAAAGGAAAAGAGAAAGAAGAATGGTATGGGAGAAGGGAGAAAGGGAAACGGAGAGAGAGAGAGAGAGAGAGAGAAGAGAGAAGAGAATATAAAACAGTGACAGAGAGAAGAGAATATAAAACAGAGACAGAGAGAAGAGAATATAAAACAGAGACAGAGAGAAGAGAATATAAAACAGAGACAGAGAGAACAGAATATAAAACAGAGACAGAGAGAAGAGAATATAAAACAGAGACAGAGAGAAGACAGACGAAACACCAACCAGACTGACAGAAAGCAGGAACCACAGACAAACAGACCAGGCCACTTTCCCCCAGAAAAGATAAATCCTCCAACCTAGCAGAATGGAGGCTCGCAAAAAGCAAAGGAATGGGCTTAGGGTAACATGCTTACAGAGGATCGAGCCCCACATAAAACGGATCATCATGGCAGGTGCGCCCAGGTGGGAATTGGAGGAGCGCGCCTCTAATGATGGGTGAGAAAGGGAGAGAGAAAGAATAATGGGATGGGAGAAGGGGGAAAGGGAGAGAGAGAGAGAGAGGAAAAGAGAAAGAAGAATGGTATGGGAGAAGGGAGAAAGGGAAACGGGGGGAGAGAGAGAGAGAGAGAAAGAGAGAGAAGAGAATATAAAACAGAGACAGAGAGAAGAGAATATAAAACAGAGACAGAGAGAAGAGAATATAAAACAGAGACAGAGAGAACAGAATATAAAACAGAGACAGAGAGAAGAGAATATAAAACAGAGACAGAGAGAAGACAGACGAAACACCAACCAGACTGACAGAAAGCAGGAACCACAGACAAACAGGTCAGAGCCACTTTCCCCCAGAAAAGATAAATCCTCCAGCCTAGCAGAATGGAGGCTCGCAAAAAGCAAAGGAATGAAGCTTGGAGATGACACTTACAGAGGATCAGGCCCCATGAGCTGGATCATCATGGCAGGTGCGCCCAGGTGGGGAGTGGAGGAGCGCGCCTCTCAATGATGGAGTGAGAAAAGGAGAGAGAAAGAAGAATGGAATGGGAGAAGGGGAAAGGGAGAGAGAGAGAGAGAGAGAGGAAAAGAGAGAGGGAAAGAATGGTATGGGAAGAAGGGAGAAAAGGCAACGGAGAGAGAGAGAGAGAGAGAGAGAGAGAGAGAGAGAGAGAGAGAGAGAGAGAGAGAGAGAGAGAGACAGAGAGAGAGAGAGAGACAGAGAAGAGAGAAAGAAGAGAGAAGAGAAGAGAATATAAAACAAAGGCAAAGAAGACAGAATATAAAACAGAGACATAGAGAAGAAAGACGAAACACCAAACCAATGACCGACAGAAAGCAGGAACCACAGACAAGCAGACCAGACCCACTTTCCCCAGAAAAAGATAAATCACTCAGCTTCTAAGCAGAATGAAGGCACTTAAAAAGCAAAGGAATGGGCTTGGAGACCAACACCACAGAGGATCAGGCCACCTAAAACAGGATCATCCCATGGCAGGTGCATGCCCAGGTGGGAATTGGAGGAGCGCGCCTCTGTGAACTCAGGTGAGGAAAGAGAGAGAGAGAAGAATGGGATAGGAGGAAGGGAGAAGGGAGAGAGAGAGAGAGAGAAAGAGAAAGAAGAATGGTATGGGAGAAGGGAGAGAAAAGGTAAGGAGAGAGAGAGAGAGAGAGAGAGAGAGAGAGAGAGAGAGAGAGAAAGAGAGAGAGAATATAAAACAAGAGACAAAGAGAACAGAATATAAAACAGAGACAGAGAAGACAGACAGAAACACCAACCAAGGAACTGAACACAGAAAGCAGGAACCACAGACAGACAGACCAGGCCCACTTTCCCCAGAAAAGATAAATCCTCACAACCTAGCAGAATGGAGGCTCGCAAAAAGCAAAGGAATGGGCTTGGAGGCCAACACTACAGAGGATCAGGCCCACGCCAAACGGATCATCATGGCAGGTGCTTGCCCAGGTGGGAATTGGAGGGAGCGCGCCTCTAATGAATGGGTGAGAAAAGGGAGGAGAGAAGAGAATAATGGGATGGGAGAGGGGGGAAAGGGGGAGAGAGAGAGAGGAGAGAGGAAAGAAGAGAAAGAGAGGTAGTATGGGAGAAGGGAGAAAGGAAACGGAGAGAGAGAGAGAGAGAGAGAGAGAGAGAGAGAGAGAGAGAGAGAGAGAGAGAGAGAGAGAGAAAAGAGAGAAGAGAGAAGAGAATATAAAACAGAGACAGAGAGAAGAGAATATAAAACAGAGACAGAGAGAACAGAATATAAAACAGAGACAGAGAGAAGACAGACGAAACACCAAACAGACTGACATAAAGGAGGAACCACAGACAAACAGACCAGGCCACTTTCCCCCAGAAAAGATAAATCCTCCAACCTAGCAGAATGGAGGCTCGCAAAAAGCAAAGGAATGGGCTTGGAGATAACCTTACAGAGGATCGAGCCCCACATAAAACGGATCATGTGCTTGGCAGGTGCGCCCATGGTGGGAATTGGAGGAGAGCCGCGCCTCTAATGATGGGTGAGGAAAAGGAGAGAAAGAAGAATGGGATGGAGAAGGGAGGAGAAAGGGAGAGAGAGAGAGAGAGAGAGAGAGAGAGAGAGAGAGAGAAGAGACAGAGAGACAGAGACAGAGAGACAGAGACAGAGACAGAGAGAGAGAGAGAGGGGGGGAGGGAGAGAGAGAAAAAAAGAGAAAGAAAGAGAGAAGAGAATATAAAAAAGAGAGACAAAGAGAAGAGAATATAAAACAGAGACAGAGGGAGCAGACGAAACACCAACCAGACTGACAGAAAGCAGGAACCACAGACAAACAGACCAGGCCACTTTCCCCCAGAAAAGATAAATCCTCCAACCTAGCAGAATGGAGGCTCGCAAAAAGCAAAGGAATGGGCTTGGAGATAACCTTACAGAGGATCGAGCCCCACATAAAACGGATCATCATGGCAAATTGCACTTGAGTGGGAATTGGAGGAGCGCGCCTCTAATGATGGGTGAGAAAGGGAGAGAGAAAGAAGAATGGGATGGGAGAAGGGAGAGAGAGAGAGGAAAAGAGAAAGAAGAATGGTATGGGAGAAGGGAGAAAAGGTAACGGAGAGAGAGAGAGAGAGAGAGAGAGAGAGAGAGAGAGAGAGAGAGAGAGAGAGAGAGAGAGAGAGGGAGGGAGGGAGGGAGGGAGGGAAAGAGAGGGCGAGAAAGAAGAGAGAATATAAAACAGAGACAGAGAGAAGAGAATATAAAACAGAGACAGAGAGAAGACAGACGAAACACCAACCAGACTGACAGAAAGCAGGAACCACAGACAAACAGACCAGGCCACTTTCCCCCAGAAAAGATAAATCCTCCAACCTAGCAGAATGGAGGCTCGCAAAAAGCAAAGGAATGGGCTTGGAGATAACCTTACAGAGGATCGAGCCCCACATAAAACGGATCATCATGGCAGGTGCGCCCAGGTGGGAATTGGAGGAGCGCGCCTCTAATGATGGGTGAGGAAAGGAGAGAGAAAGAATGGGATGGGAGAAGGGAGAAAGGGAGAGAGAGAGAGAGAGAGAGAGAGAGAGAGAGAGAGAGAGAGAGAGAGACAGAGACAGAGAGAGAGAGAGAGAGAGAAACGGAGAAGTAGGAAGAGAAACAGAAACTGGAAGAGAGAAACGGAGGAGGAAAAGAAAAGAAAGAAGCCACAAGGAAAGGAAAAATAAAGATGATAATAAGAAAGCGAAAGGCAAGAGGAGCGAGAGAATGAGGGGAACACAGAGACACAGAGAGTGGCGTGTACGAAAGCCGGACAAGAACACAGAGAAGTACATCGCATGTTACACAGACAGAGAGAAAGACATATTTTCCATTCGCGTGAGAGAGCGACTGGGAAGATGGGAGGGAGAGAGGGAGAGAGGGACGAAGGGAGGAAGGGAGAGAGGGAAGGAGGGAGGGAGGGAGGGAGGAAGGGAGGGACCAATGGAGCAAGGGAGAGAGGGAAGGATGGATGGAGGGACAGAGAGTGAGGGAGGGATGGAGGAACGAAGGGAGGAGGGAGAGAGGGACGAAGGGAGGGAGGGATGGAGGGACGAAGTGAGGAAGGGAGGAAGACATGGGCGAAAGGAGGGAGGAAGATATTGAGAGATGGAGGGACGAGGGGAGGGAGAGAGGGAAGGACGAAGGGAGGGATGGAGGGACGAAAAAACGAAGGAAGGGATGCATTTTGGTGTCAGGTTAAATGAGATTATAGGCCTACATATGACGCTCTTGATTAATCTTTGACGCATGCTAAAGTTTTAATAATAATTC
>NC_091578.1:7419377-7429377 GCF_042767895.1 Penaeus vannamei
AAACTTGGTTTCTTCCGAATCCTCCTAATCAAACAAATCCCTAACAGCTCTTCGACAAAACTCCAAAGACAGCGATCGCGCCAAGGACGAGCGAGAAGGAAGGAAGGGAAGGAAGCAGGACTCGAACTGCTGCCTCCACGGGTCCTCCTCGAAGCCCCCCCCCCCCAACCCCCGCCCCACCCCGACCCTCTCCGCCGACTTCCCCGCACACACTTCCAAGGCGCAAAATCTCGGCCGCTATCTCGTGCGGGCGGGCCATCTCCTTTCCTTGACTGACCTTAATGACCCTTTTGGCCACTTCCCGGCCCCATGCTACGAGCTCCGACAAGGTCACTGGCCCGACAAGCCCAAGCACTTCATCCGGCCGTCGCAACCACGCCTTTCTTCGCCGCCTTCGCCAAAGATCTTGGCTTTGCGGGCTTTATTTTCATGATTTTTCTAGTTTCTAGTCTTGGAGTTGTAGATATTTTAGTTTCCTGCATCTTATCGTCTTGGAGTTGCAGATATTTTAATTCTTTTTTCTTCTTTTTTTTCTTTTCCTTTGTTTCTTTTTTTTCTTTCTTCGTTTCCTTCAGGAAAGATATTTCTGTTCCTCTTTTTTCGTCTCGCAATCCGGGAACAGCAAATTAATTAGCTCTTTTTTATATAATCATTAACCCTTAATGAGAAAACTATATCTAAACCCCATAGAACATAGACGCCGGAACTAACGACCCTAGAACTCCCACAGGACGGAGGAGATTCGAACACACACCGAGAAACCTGCGAAGAAAAGTTGGACTCCGCACCGCCATGGGAAACGGCCATTTGCCTAATTAGTTTGAAACGAAATACGGAAAAAAAGGTGGACATTTATAAATGAGCTCGCGTCACGAGAGGGAAATGGGCCTACTATCCGTATTCTCTCGAAATTCGTTCATACACACGAGAGATTTTGGTGGTTTGACCTTTCCGTCGAAGATTAAACGTCAAAAAATGGAAACGATTTTAACCAGATGTCCCGCACCCATGTCCCTGCATTGCCGTTCATTCTAGAAGCCTCGTCACTTCAGCATTAAAACCTTATCACCCTCACTCTCCTCTTCCCCCATCACCTCTTCCTCATCCTCCCTTCACCCTCGAAATCTTACCCTTGCCCTAGTCTTGATCTTTTTCCTCCTTTTACCCTCTCCTTGCTTTCACCTCCTTACCTTCATCCTTATCCCCATCCCTACTCCTTATTCTCAACGCCCTACGTTTATCTTAACCTCATCCCTTTCGTTACCTTCAAATCTATCCTTACCCTGGTCCTCATCCTTCTCCTTACCCTCTTCACCTCTCCTTCATTCGCCTCTTTACCTTCTCTACCCCTCCTTATTTTTGCCTCTTTACCCTCTCCACCTTTCCTTCATTTGCTTCTTTACGCTCTCCACCTCTCCTTCATTCCCGTCCTTACACTCCTTCTTTCCCCTCCTTAACCTCACCACCTCTCCTCCACTCATTTCCTTACCCTCACCCTCTTTCCTCCCTCCATCCTTCTCCTCAACTCCTAACCTAACCCCCAACCACCTTTACTTCGCCCCCTCTCATTCCCCTCGCCCCTCTCACTCCCCTCGCCCCTCTCACTCCCCTCGCCCCTCTCACTCCCCTCGCCCCCTCTCACTCCCCTCGCCCCCTCTCACTCCCCTCGCCCCTCTCACTCCCCTCGCCCCTCTCACTCCCCTCGCCCCTCTCACTCCCCTCGCCCCTCTCACTCCCCTCACCCCTCTCACTCCCCTCGCCCCTCTCACTCCCCTCGCCCTTCTCACTCCCCTCGCCCCTCTCACTCCCCTCTCCCCTCTCACTCCCCTCGCCCCTCCCCATGTCCTTATCGAATTTATCCCGCGCGAAATCCGAGTGATAGTGAAGTGACATCTCTCAGCGCTGGCAATGGGAGAGACTCAGACATGTTAAAGCGGACATGGCGGGAGAGTCCGCGCTCTCTTACTTTGCTTTGACGCCTTCAACTCAAGCATACTTTTGCACGTATCGCTTGATTCGTGTTTGTTTTGCCTGTTTTTTTTTTTTTTTTAGCTTTTTGTTGGTGTTTTTATTTGTTTTTATAGTGTGTGTGGTACTTTGTTTTGTGGGTTTGATGCGTGTCGGCGGGAAAGTTTGATTCGCCCGAGGTTTTGTTTTTGTTTTATATGTTCTCTCGCCCACGTATGTAAGTAATTAACTTGATTAAGGTAAATTTAGTGAAAGGCAAACATTGTGGTACAATGCAGTCCCTTTATGTGCCTTACTCAGTGAAGTGAAAATAGATGTACAGGCAAAAACAATATCCAAATATAACGATACCAAAGTGTAACTTAAATTAACCCCACAGACTTCGAAAATCAAACAAGAAATGTTAAACCAGTGTTCACAGGGGACGAAAAGAATAACAGTACATAAAGCACGATAAAGTGTACACACACACACACACACACACACACACACACACACACACACACACACACACACACACACACACACACACACACACACACACACACACACGCATATATATAAATATATATATATATATATATATATATATATATATATATATATATATATATATAAATATATAATATATATATATATATATACAAAAAAAATAAAGTAAGAGGTATAGACAAGAAAACGAAAAATCGGGCAAGTGTTTCTCATGTCCTGAATAGCCCTATTCAGAGGCGAGTCGCAGCCTGGGAGTGTCGGGTTAAGAATTTCAATAGGACGATAACACCGGCAGTAATATATGCATCGGAATCACTAAGGTGTGTCGACTGCGAAAAAAAGTAAAGAAAAAGGATATATGTCCATATTCTCTTGGAGTTTTTTTTATAGAAAATGTCCGTGTATGATGGGGCTTGATATAGATGCGCAGAGAGATACGCGTGTATGTTTTCCGACGTGAAAAGACTGGAAAATAATAATCTAAAGTTGCTTTTCCAACCATTTCGAAAACTCGATATGTACAGAATATTAGTTTTTTTTGCAGTCAGATGAACAGTGGATGTCCCTCCGAATGGCGTGCATTCCCTCCTACGCATCCACCATGTACGCAGAAGCTGAACAGTCTAAACGATAATGCTTATTGCTTTGGTCCAAGCTAAAGGGAAAAGCTCCATTTTATGCATTACGGCCGACCATTTTACCTGACTGAGAGCAGAGCCATTCTGTGCATCGCTGCCTAAACCCTCGCATAACCGTCGTAAATCACAGCCCACAGGACAAGTCAGACGCAATGACGTCACTGCGAATTCCTGACGGCGTCATACCCCGCGCGACTAAATAAGTCGCCTTCTGTCATTTGCTCGAGCTAAAATAACACGACTACTCTATATATATACACCTTCATCCTTCACAAAGACCGGAAAATAGTAACAAACACACCTGCGTGAATTCCGATGATTAAACAGGCCGAGAGAGACACACCAAGACGATATAAAAAAAGGAAAAAACCCGCTCTTCTCCTGCCGCATCGACAAGGCGACACGCGCTAGAATGGAGCCAGATAACGAAGCAACAAACATCCGCTGGGAAACACAAGACAGTTCGAAATTTAGGGAGAGGATTTTGATCATTTGTGTCATCTCTCTTTTATCGGACTTTATACCGACTCCAAAAGTCTTATAAAAGGACAGTCATCTTAAAGTTTTAAAAGTTTCGGCCGGCTTTGAGTTAAACCACTGGGGGTTATGATCACCTTTTCGGCAAGTCTTGATGAACAATATTCTTTGGGAAAAGTCGCTCGGCTGACTATACCATGCATTAGAGAACACCGACTGGTGGATTACATCAGTGGATGAACAATGTCGTTTGTGGAGGAGGTCTTGTAATAGACGAGGGGGATGATATAGAAGATTGAATTAACAGCTGAAGGCCGGGAAGCGCACTTGTCTGGCGACTCTCCCCTTCTCTCCTGTTCTAGAAACTCCCCTTCTCGTTCCCTCTCTCACTGCAAACGTTATCTTTCCTTGTTCCTCTTTTATTTTTATCACACTTCATTAATTCTATCTATTCCTTTTCTTGTTATCACTTCTGTCACACTGATTATTCCTCCTTTTCGTTCTACTTCTCAGTTTATCGCCATCATATTTGTTGCCATCCATTTTGGTATTGCATTTCTTCATTATCTTGCCTTCACTTTCCTCCCGCTTCTCATTTTTATCTTCTTCCTTTCCTCCTATTTCTTTACTTTTCCTTCTTCTTCCTACCATTCTACCTCCACCACCACCTCCTCTTCCTAGTACAAGTCCTTTCCTCCCTCCTCCACCTCCGTTTTCTCCTTCTCCTCTACCTCCGTCTTCTTCCCTTCCTTTCCCCCGTCTTCTCCCCTTTTCCTCCTCCTCCTCCTCTACCTCCGTCCTCTCCCCTCTTCCTCCTTCTCCACCATCACCACCACCACCACCACCACCATCACCACCACCACCACCATCACCACCACCACCACCTCTACCTCCTCCTCCACCTCCACCTCCTCCTCCTCCTCCTCCTCCTCCTCCTCCTCCTCCTCCTCCTCCTCCTCCTCCACCTCCACCTCCACCTCCATCTCCACCTCCACCTCCACCTCCACCTCCACCTCCTCCTCCTCCTCCTCCTCCTCCTCCTCCTCCACCTCCACATCCACCTCCTCCTCCGACTCTATCACCTCCACCTCCACCTCCTCCTCCTCCTCCTCCTCCTCCTACCTCCTCCTCCTCCTCCCCCTCCTCCTCCTCCACCTCCACCTCCACCTCCACCTCCACCCTCCTCCTCCTCCTCCTCCCTCCTCCTACCTCCACCTCCTCCTTCTCCTCCTTCTCCTCCTTCTCCTCCTCCTCCTCCACATCCACCTCCTCCTCCGACTCTATCACCTCCACCTCCACCTCCTCCTCCTCCTCCTCCTCCTCCTCCTCCTCCTTCTCCTCCTCCTCCTCCTCCTCCTTCCTCCTCCTCCTCCCTCCTCCTCCTCCTCCTCCTCCTCCTCCTCCTCCTCCTCCTCCTCCTCCTCCTCCTCCTCCTCCTCCTCCCACGCCCCGGTCAATACTGCATGTCCACGCCAGCCAGTGGCTTATCTAATCATGCCACCTCTGTCACTAGTTACCTCGCCTTCGGGATGATAGCCAGCGGTCACTTCAGTCGTCGCTTCCCGCAGTGGTGGCAGTACTAGTCATGTTATTGGTTTTAGCGTCATTGCTGATAGTTAGGCTATGACCATGTTCTCACAACTAATATCGAAGTGCATTATTCACCTGGGCATACCTAATTTCAGTCCTTCATAACTAACATGCACGAAGGCCAATCGTTCCATTTCGTGTGCCTTCATAATTATGGTATTTCGAAGCAACATAGTCCCAGCTGATGCGGTACTTCTCTGCAATGGGACTTTCCTCCTTTGGCGATGACATGTCAGTATGCTCGTCATCGGAAATTACTTGATGTACTGCGGTATACTCCCAGCCTTCTGAACTTGTACATTAACAACACAAACCCGCGAATGTTCTTACCTAAACATTCACACACGCACACATGAGAACGTGCATTTAGGCCTTAGGGTTTAAATGCACGGTCTCTTTATCTCCCACCGTATGCTGTATGTCCTTGTGTCTGAGTAAATACAGGAACTGTCGTCAAATACACAGCATTGCACCGCATTGGTTTTAAAAGAAACATCCTCCAAAATCAACAACCTAAACAAACACATTATCGTGGAAAATAAACAGACATTCCCTCGCATGAGGACAGGAAGCGTAATATAAACAGACTGCAGCTTACTTTTCTGAGTCACCGATGAGTGAGTGTATTCTTTTGATTAGGTGATTGGCATTGCCTTCAATGATGTGTAATCATACAGGATCGAATCCTACATAATGACACGGTGGCGTATTAATTCATATCATCTTGCGTGATGCAAATTGAACAATTCCTTCGCAATCAAAAAACGATCGGTAATTGTCCCTGTTCTCCCGGATCACAGCGGCGCTTCATCGTACCTGTAATCGCGGGAAAATGAATCCACTAAGGACATGCACGGTTTCTCACGAGAAGACGAACCCTCCTTCCTCACGGCCGATCCCCGCCGCGCCCTGCAGCCTTCCCGTCTCCCTAGCTATCATAAAACAGCTGATCCCTCGCCCTCACGACCGCCAGGCACGGAGGTTTCAGCAACACCTATTATATACAGACAGTCGCAGTTGTTATTGATTAGGTGAGAAACATTACATAAGCGCGTTCGGAATGAGGTAAGACACAATTCTGCGGACATCGTTCGCCATGTTTCACTTATCCGACGTGTTTGTCATGTCTTCTCTCCCTGCCTTAAACTCCCTTCTCTTCTTCTTTCACGTACCGAATAGTCATCACTGATATTACAGTGATGTTTTCTGTGTATGTTAGAGAGCGTTTGTAGAGGTACACATGGGGGCAACTACAGAACCACGCTTGGAATGATTTATGAATGCAAAAATATTAATGTAAGCAACACACGGCATACAGGCCTACATATAGATACCACAAGTCAATAAATGGACAGTATCTAACACAATAAAGGCAAAAAATTGTGTTATTCAGAATCTCTCAGCGAATTAATGCTATAACGAATTACTATTATTACGACTGATAAGCGTGTTGACTGAGTCAGAAAGGAAAAAAATGAACAAGAACAAAACCTAAAAAGTGGATCTACCTGCCTGTCATCGATTTAAGTTCCTCCTGAAAACCATTCCTAGACGTTCGTGTGAGTATAAGATCATATAGACATAAAAGCTTCTCCCCAAATAATGCTTGTCTACTTCTTTCATCAAGGCGCCCTGAAGAACCACGATTTCTTTAGTCTATCTACCCCTCCTCTCTTATTTTCTAAGTGAACCATTCCCAATAAAGAACTTTAATTCACTCTTGGATATTTGTATTTCCTGTTTTCCCTTTCCGTTTCCCTTGAGACTTGAAAGTTTACGTGAAACTAGCGTCTTAGTGTTATATCTTCCATGATACTTTGTTCACTGCTTTTAGACGCCAATATTTTTGCTGTTCTTAGTTTTAGGGACTCATATCCTACATGTCTCTCTTGGTTATAATTTCGTATAACATTGGAGTATCATTGTTGTGTTAACTTCCGCCTTGCCTCTGTCTTCAGTGCTGTCTTCTGATCCAATATTCTTCATGTCAGTATTGCTTACACCCTGATTTATCACGCCCACGTCTTAACTACTTCATCTTAGAATAAAAATCATATCTCTTACTCCCTCCGAAAATCAATAAATGTGAGAGGTCGTACCACCAATAAAGGCTAAAAATCTGTCTCGTTACTGGAAATCACCTCCATCTAACATTTTCCAAGATATATATTGACTCATTTCTCCCGTTGACCGAGGCAACAAAAGTGCTTATTGTTTCTTTCCTTCTATTATTACTTTGTTTCCTTTCATTTATTTCGCATTTTAGTTCGTTATTGTAACGGACAAAATAAGCGAGAATATAAAAGCAGCAGCTAATTGCAACGGCACGATGACGTGTCAAGTAATATAACGCGAATTTGCGAAGCTAATGTATTACAAACCCAGGCCAACACTCTAGCAACTTTAATTTTCTTCCAGATTACCATTTCCCAGAATGCCATTTTACATACACTAGTATATTTTTCACCAAAATACAATAAAATGAAAACTTACAAAAAAAAGCTTCACCAGAGTACAACGACAAGCAGAAAACACACTGACCCTTGCCCTTCGTGCAGCTGACAAGACTTGCAAAACAACAGCTATGACTACCAGCAATATGGCGGATCCCTCATGGTACTCATCACCCCCTGGACATTTACACGGGAGACGTCTAATGGACTCTCCGTGTTTGCTCTGGGGGAGGGGAAGGGGAATAATGGGGGATAGGGAGAGGAAGAGGAGTAAAATGGGAAAGTGGAGGAGGAAGAGGGAATAGGGAGAGGAAGAGGGGTAAAATGGGAAAGTGGAGAAGGAAGAGGGAATAGGAGAGGAAGAGGAGGAAGAGGGAATAGGGAGAGGAAGAGGGGTAAAGTGGGAAAGTGGAGGAGGAAGAGGGAATAGGGAGAGGAAGAGGGGTAAAATGGGAAAGTGGAGGAGGAAGAGGGAATAGGGAGAGGAAGAGGGGTAAAATGGGAAAGTGGAGGAGGAAGAGGGAATAGGGAGAGGAAGAGGGGTAAAATGGGAAAGTGGAGGAGGAAGAGGGAATAGGGAGAGGAAGAGGAGTAAAATGGGAAAGTGGAGGAGGAAGAGGGAATAGGGAGAGGAAGAGGGGTAAAGTGGGAAAGTGGAGAAGGAAGAGGGAATAGGGAGAGGGAGGGGGTAAATCGGGGAGGTGGAGAAGGAGAAAGGAGAGAGGGAGAGGAAGGGGGGTAAAGTATGGAGGTGGAGGAGAAGAAAGGGGATAGGGGGAGGAAAGGGATAAAGCGGGGGGGGGGGGGTAGTGTGAGGGGGGATGAGGAAACGCGGGAGGAGGAGGGAGCAGAGCGGGAGAGGGAAGGAGGAGGAGAAAGAAGGGGGCAGAGCAGGAGAAGGCAGCAATGGGGAAGGAGAGGGGAGAACGGGAGGGGAAGGAAGAAGAGAGAGGAGGGGAGATAAGGAGGCAGAGTAGGAGGGGGAGAATAATACAAGGCTCTTCACACTTGGAGTGGTTGATCACACGGGGCTACTGAAGGATGTACTTGAGGACGTCAATGTTTCACCTTGTTTTCCCTTTCTTTCTTCCTTTCTTTCTTTCTTTCCTTCTCTTCCTTTCTTACTTACTTTCTTTCCTTCTTTCTTTTTCCTTTCTTGTTTACTTTCTTTCTTTCTTTCTTTCCTTATTTTTTCTTTCTTACTTTCTTTTTTTCCTTTTTTCTTTCTTTCTTTTTTTCTTTCTTTCCTTCTTTCTTCTTTCTTCCTTGCTTTCTTTCTTTTCTTCTTTCCATTTTCTTTCTTTCCGTTTTCTTTTTCCTTTCTTTCTTTCTTTCTTTCCTTCTTTTTTCTTTCTTTCTTTCTTTCTTTCTTTCTTTTTTTATTCTTTCTTTCTTACTTTCGTTCTTTCCTTTTCTCTTTCTTTCTTTCCTTTGTTGTTTTGTATATCAAATAAATGATGTCACTAATTATGTTTGAAGATGAACAACAATGCTAAAGTAACATACATAATAATGGTAATAGTAACTAAAACAACAAAGATGATGGTAATTATGATAATTAGCATTAGCATTACTAACAATAATGGTAGAGATGGTAGTAATGCTTCTAATACTATTACAATTACTACTTCTGATAGTTCTAAAAGTACAGCTGCTATTAGTACTACTACTTTTACCGATGATAATGATGTTAGTAATACCAGTGCTGGTGATAATGATATCAACAACAATAACAAAAGCGATAAAAATGACAACAATGATAATAATAATGATAATGGCAGCGATAATGATAACAATAGCAGTAATAATAATAACATTAACAATAACAACAACAATAATACAGTATAAACAACAATAATACAGTATAAACAATAATGATAACAATGATGATAATAATTGTAGCATTATCTTTAACATTAATATTGATATCAATATCTATATTATCAGTGTCTAAACTATTGTCATTATTATCAATATTTTCATTTTCATTTAGTATCATTTTCATTATTGGCAAATTGACATCTTATCATGATCATTATACTTCAAAATTACCGCCATCATTACTATTGACAACGCTATCATCCTTCTGACACAGTGAGAACAACCACATACAGAAACACCATCCTCTTCTCCGGTATCCTCTTGTTTGTCCTCTTGGAATTAGCCACCACACGGATGTCCTCTTAGGATCAGTTTCCAAACAGTTGTCTCTCGGAATCGAACGCAACAAATGTCAGCATGAAATCAGTCACTAAAGACGTGTTTTCTTAAAATCAGTCGCCAATTACTTGTCTTTTTGGAATTAGTCGTCAAATAACTCCTCTTAGAATAAATCAACAAAATATCATCCTTTAGGTTTTGGTCTACTAAAAATGGTCTAAA
>NC_091578.1:7434377-7446877 GCF_042767895.1 Penaeus vannamei
TAGAGGGTATATCCTTTGCACCATGATATATATACTTAGTTATTTTTTCTTCACTATCAGTAATCAAATTCCTTTTCCTTCTCCTTCTTACGTATTGGGCAAGGGCAGAATGTGTCACGTGAATGGAATGGATGTTGCAAAATGACTGTTCTAAGGAAATTCTCTGAATTAAATGCTATTTAAAGGGAGGCTAATAGAACAGCCCCTTCTGCTTTGTTTACATGTATAGACGCGAGAATCGGGGTGAGAAATAAAACAAAATACGATCGGAAGAGACGTATAAGAGTACTAAAGCTTATCAAATAATATTCAACTCGCTTTAGCAAATATTTACGAAGTTCCTTTTCGCACTCTATGCATGGTGATCATCAACAATTGACAAGTCTGATGCCTCAAAGTGCCAAAATGTTGAAGGCTTTCTCAATATCCAACAAGCGAGGAGAAATTCTCTTTATCTCAACTTGTATCCTTTTACGAAGCAAATGAATTGTCGGCAAGCAGGGTAGATAAACTATGCTCTGAATGTTATTGACGAATACGTAAGTTACACCCTATACCAGCCTCTTTTCTTACCAAAAGGGACGGAAATTAGGTAATTTGTAAGATTATTTTTAGGTGACTTATTTGTTCTATGACCGGACTTCCGTTACGTATTATATTATTTAAGTCGCGTGGCATGCGCTAGCTCTATATTTTGTATCATTTATAATAATTCACGTGAACTATCGTTCTCTACATTTCCTTGCAGTTTCAATATATCCTTATCAAGGGTGCACATCATCCAAATAAACGAATTTGTTTTTTGTGTGTAGTGGAATGAGTTAATGTTTACGGTATGGACACACTAAGCAAGGACATACTGAAGATGATATTCTATAGAGGAAAAGAAGTTGTAGTCATCAGTACTCCTCTCGGTCCGCCTGAGTTTGGTAATTTTTTTCTAACTGTTCCACCAAACATATCACAATGATATTGGTATCATTGGATTCCTCTCTTTGTCTACATAGCAGGTATGTAGATTTTAGCAACAGGTTTGGCATGGGGAGGGCATTAAAGGTACCAGGGTAATTGCAGGTTAAGATATGAATAATCAACACAGAATTAGTCACTATGTTGTCTAATGCAGGGGACTGTGCCCACTGCGACCCCCCCATGGGGTCTGCTGCCCCCCAACTCCAGCCCAAAGAATTCTCTTCGTATTCAGGAGATAGCCTCGGACAGACTTGGCAGCGACGCTCTCACATGACAGTTGTGCACTATCTCCTGCAGTGAATACATTGAGGATTCTTTGTATTTTTGGGCAGGGGTTGACATTAGTCAGTACAGTGGCTGATTCTGATTATTATTCATATTTTACCCAACAATTTCCCCTGGTACCTTTCATGCCCTCCCCTGCTACTGGGGTCCAGAGTATGGGGGTTTGGGGGGTTTCCTCAATAATTTCTATATATTTGGAAACTAGAGAGTAAAAAGAATCCAACAATACCAAAATGAACACAATAACATTTGCTGGGGGTTACTGGAGGTGGTAGAGCCCCTCTTCAACCCTCCCCTTAGACAGTACCCAGTCTAAATTGTCCAGTCACGATAATTTAGTTTCCTGAATGAAGTTTTTGATGTGGAGTTGGGGACTTCGTCTCTGGTGAGTGCGTTCACCTTGTAAAGATTTACTGGGGAATGTATTCAATGCATATTTATCAGAAACTATCTACAGTAACAGTATTGGTAATTATTAGAAATAAACCGAAATCTTAACAGATGTGAATTTGGCTAATATTATACCAGCAATTAGAGTTACTAAATGTAGTCTAATATAATGATTGAACCTTTATGCCTCTCATCACTGTAGCAAAGATCAATAAACCTGCATGTTTATTTTGGGAAGAGGGAGTTTCTTCTTGGTTCTTCAATTAAAGTAAGTTACCAAACAGGGCTAGATGCTCTGTCTTACCAAAATATTCATGGTGTAGGTTTGTTGGCCTTTACTGCATTGATTGATTGTCACTGCAATATTCTGATTACCACTAATGTTAGTCCAATTAGTTGGTTCCCAGTACTAAAATTATTATATATGGGAGTAGACATCATATTTTGTCTATTGGTATTAGAATCATTAGTCACTATGCTTTTCTGAATAATTACCTGAATTCTTTTGTTTAAAATTACACTAATCTTTTAATGAATAATGCCCTTCTCCAGCATAAACTTTCAAAAGCAGAAAAAAAGAAAGTTCTTATTCACAAACTTCTCAATCTCTCATGCTTAAAATTTATAGGGTTAAAAGTAAAGTAACAATGCCATTAGTCTACTACTATTTCATCAAAATCATACACTGACTGGCAAGAATTATGCCTTATATCATAAGAATTTGACAGTCTTCAGAGTGAGAAAATTTCCTGCCAATATTCTATTAACTCCAACAGAAGTGATAATAAATCAGATGTAACTTAAAGATCCATATTATTGTATTTAATCAAACCACAGTAAAATAGTAATAGAGAGACAGCTAAGTTCCTTGAATCCAGTTGCTTTGCTGCCCAAGCGTGGCAGAAGTCTACTTAGGCTTATCTAAGTGTGCACTCATGGGTGTTTGGCTGGGTGCACATGAACACTTACGTTCAGAATTCAGTCTCCTTGCCTCCCCATTGTAATATTATTTACTTTTCTGCATAAGCATGTGTTGCTCTTTTCCAATGTCTACATATGTCATTTGATATGCTGCATACAGAACAATAAGTAACATTTTGTTATTTGTATAATTTTTTATGTTCTGTAATATTCTGTGATACCCAGTTCCTCCAGTCACAGCATTCAGGAATAGGATCCTGAGTATGGAAAGAGTATCCTCCCTGGAACAGGCACTCTTCCAGTCATGGGTCATGGATCACCATGAGCCATCCAAGAGTTTTGTGCCCTATTGGCGAGTATTTGCTATCACCTATGCCAAAATTTTCCATGACAGCGTGTTCACGTCACCTAGCCCTCAAACCAATATTTTTCATGACATGATGGTCACATCAGATCATAGGGATTAATTGATGTATGAAAAAAAGGTTCCAATGAAATATTAGATTGACAGAGATCCAAAGTCACAAAGTCATGATTGATATTACTAGATACTGTATATGATAATTAGTAATAAGTAAGACATTGATATTGTGTAAAATGGTTATTGTAATGAAAAATGAATATAAAGGCTTCTTATGAAGCTCAGATAGTTATATATATTATCATGTTATGTTCCTATGGAAATGCTCAGCTAAAAAACAAACACAAAAGGCTTTCATCTTGCAAAATTTTCCTTAATTGGTATTATTCAGTTGAGCCCAATATGACCAAAGATGCCTTCTACCCATTCCTGTCAGAAATCTCATCATCTCCACATGGAGATCCCCCTCCTGCCTTTGTAAGTAAGTGTTTTTGATTAAGTTATGCTGTTATTGCTGTTTACTTGTTTTATATTTAAAGATATGGTAAGGATGAATATATTAGGATTTTTCTTTTTCAGGCAAAAGATGAGCACAAATATGTGTATATCTTCCGTGATGACCTCTACTGGGCTTGCATCATGGGCAATGGGAGACTGACCGAACAGTGTGGACATATGCTCATAACTGACAGTTTGTGCCAACTTCATCGAGTATGTTCTACCCTGTGTGGGACAATCACACAGCATAGCATCACCTCTAATTTAACACTCATTGCTGAAGTAGTACAAGAAACCATGGTAAAGTTTATGTGTAATCCTTATGTATTACTCACTAATGGTGTGGACATGCAGGTTATAGAATTTGATTTCTAAAGCCATTAATGAAGTACATGGGTCAGCGGATGTATTTTCATGACTGAATTTCCTAGTAAAACATTCATTCATTGGTTTGTTTGATCTTGCTCTATCTTGTGGTAGTAGTTTGTCAGGAAAGTGATCCTTATTTGTAATGTTAGAATACCTTTGTTTGTTTATCAATTCTGTTTTGAGTTATTGCGCTCAGATTTCAGTGGAATTAGTATTTATTGCTTTCATTTTTTTTCTCTCATCACAAGGATTGAACTTTTACGTGTGCCTGCTACCTTAGCCTAACGAAAAATAATATTTTTTCAGAGGGCAAAGCCTTTGATAAATTGCATGGAGACAACCCAACTGAATAGTTAAAATGCTATGACATTTTGCCATCCTTCAACAAGAATTATGTTTCATTATTTTATTGTTTCATTAATTTCATTACCCAATCCTGAAATAATCCAATAAGCACTTGTAGGATGGTTTTATGTATGTCAGTGTGGCAGATTTATATATTGATATTTCTTATTATATTAACTGATATATACAATGAATGTCTACAGAATGGAGGGTTTCTACAAATGCAGGCAGCAGATAAGCTACAGTCACACATTTACAGTAGTGTTGTGACTGCCAAGGAGAGTTCTGTAATGACAGCAGCTCCTGGATTGGTATGAGAGTTACATTTAAGTTTTCATATCTTTATCTTCTTTCTCATTATCAACTTCATCATAATTTCTGGGTCAGAGTATAGTTTTAGCCATGAGACTTAAAGTGTTCTGGAGTTCTTTCACACAGCAAACTTCCAAGAAATACAGTGAAAACATACTATTTGTAATGTTTGATTCTGATAAAACTAGTCATTTATGTATACATATATTTGAGAAAAGTATGTACTCTATGTATTTTCCTTGATATTTTTCTGTGATTACAACCTTAACAGAATGTCACTCTTACAGTTTGGCATGGAAAAGTCTGCTCCTTGCACTGCTGCACAACAGTCAGCTTTGGCAGTAGATAGCAGTAAAAGAGAGGTAAGCTGATGTGAAATATAAATCAAAGGTATTGATAAATTTAGCCTTATGTAAATGTAAGCTAAAATAGGAAATATCAAATAGATATATGTTGATAGACTCTTATGATGCTCAGTTAATCACAAATGGGATAAACCATAATCTTTCCTTTGTGATATTCTCTACAGCTTTATGTGGATGTCGTCGAAAAGGTTTGGGCTTCCGTAGCATCAAATGGGACTGTGATTCGTGCAGAAGTAACAGGATCTATAATAGCCCGCTGCTTTCTTGCAGGAAACCCTATGCTTACCATCACCCTAAACTCTCCTCTTTGCACAACACCATTAGAAGGTAAAGTATTATTGTACACTTTTTTGCTTCAATCTGAGTTTTATTTACTTCAAACTGACAAGTATGTGCCTATCTCAGGATCTTGACTCTCTGTTAAGCAGGATTCAGCACTGGAGCTAGGATGTCAGAGGTGGAGTTTGGCACTGGAGTAGAGGTTGCTGGTGGGGAAACAGGTCGTCAGCTGAGTGTGATAATATCTCCAGGACATGAAGTGACCATAGCTCGCTACACACTATCCCCAGACCATCCGCACCTCCTGCCCTTCAATCTTGCTGCCTCATTTCATAGTCTAACTGCAAGGTATGCAGGGGGCTAGCTCATTTTACTTTCTGTTTCATTGATGCAATTAGAATTCTGTATGAATCTCCTGATCATTTTGTGATCTTTCCAATCTGTTATAGTTTGCTTTGTTGTTGTTTTTATTTGATCATAAATTTAGAATAAATCTTCCCTTTTACCAACTTTCAGTGATTGTGAGCTCAGATTAAAGTTAACAAGCAATACAGGAATGGGTACTCTTGCACCCCAAGTGACTTTCCGGGCAGCTGCACCCCCAACCACTGCAGCAATAATGTCCAGGACTTCAGGCCCAAAAGACCAAAATATCAAGTTCTCCCCTGAAGATAAGACTATTACATGGACAATATCACAGTTCCCAGGTGGCAGCTATGCACAGGCTTTCATAAGGGTAAAAATTAATTCAGTTAATGATTTAATCATTTTCTTAATCCTATTCATTTTCAACAGTTAGAAGTTAGCTTTGTTAGAAAAAAAAGTTATTTCCACTTATTTGGTTTTAACCATTGATTTTTTTTTTGCAGATGGTGGATGCAGGTGGTAATGCTACCATAGATTCAGGGGAACTGGACTTCGAGGTATCCCGTTGGGTGTGTTCAGGAATCAGAGTAGAAAGAGTGAAGTTGAATCCAGCCTTAAACAACGTCAGTAAATGGGTTCGATATCTCACTACCTCAGATAGTGTTAGCGTCCGCCTATGTTAGTTTTAATATTTGTGCATTGACCATCTTGTTTTTAACTCTTCATTTTGTATGTAATGTTGACAGTTGATTTTTGTTTTTTAATGTTGGTGATTTCTGGATCATAAGAGTGTGTAATTATTGTGTAAATGTGTATTATAAATGAAATATGAAAATAAAAGTGTGCTCAATATCAAGAACTTTTTATTGCATATGTGAAAAATTATTCTAACAAGAAATTATAAGCAAAGAGATCAGACTAATTTTACATTTAAGGAATTTTTCAAAGTAATTTTGCCAAAAAAAAAAAATTAATTTACTTAAATATGTCATCCTCATAATGAAATACATTATTCTTCATTTATTACATTGTGAATTGTCTGGTAATACTTGCCTAACTATGTACATTACTTTTTTTCTTTTCTTATTTAAACACCTATGAAAACTATTTAGATCACTAGGGAAAGATGTTTTCAGTTTTTCACCATGCAAATAACGTCTACACTAAAATATGTACAGGCATTTTTTTACTTTTATTTCTGCTAATTATACCCATTGCTTAAAATTAGAAAAACAAGGAAAACTTCCTAACATTGAGACATACATGGTAACATAAAGCCTAGATGTATCCCAAACACACCATGAAACAAGTACAATTATACAATATACATGAGAAGCAATTTTTTGATAATGCATTTTAGATTTGAAAATCCCTTTTTTGTTGCATCATCATAATACACATAATAGAAAGAATGCATTAATCTTAAAATAAAGCTGAAGTATTTTTGTCTATCACAACAGGGTACTGTATTACATAGTTAGAACATTGGTTTATCAAATACTATTAAAATCTTATAAAGCTATACATGCCTTGAACGTGAATAGGTACAAATGGCATGCATGAACATTGTGCTGTGCAAAACATTTCATCTCATACAGTATATACAAGTAGCTGCATTAGGATATCAGTTGTATTTCCTTTACACATTCATTTCTTTGATTTTAAATGCATATGTAAGTATGAATATTATTAATACTTAGTACAGTGGGGTCCAATATAATAAATAATGGAGTATTCACATAGATACTGATTTGACTCTATGTTGTTTTAAAGTTCCACAACTTTGAACATTTCCTATACTCATTAATGAATTTCTGCCTTAGTTTAAATTTGTATTCTATTATTCAGACAAACATAACAAGGCTTCTGTATTTTAGATGTCTGTACTTTAAAACAAATACTGAGATTATTTTACATAATACTCTTGTGCAATAACATAAAATAACACAGGTATATTGGTACTTCTGATAACCCAATATCAAGAATATACTCATTTTCTCAACAGTATAAAGATTAGATATACAAAAACACAGTAATAATTGCACTCAAATTCTCATCTCGGAGGTTTGGAACACTTCAAGCATTACTTTCTCTGCTTTCCCCTTGTTCATGGGGAAGAGTTAAAACATGGTAATTCTCAACAGAAGCTCCTTGTTCATTGTTTCCATGGGAGAGGTGGCTCTCAACAGGTCTTGGTGGTCCAGGTACATCATATAATAACTGTGGGTGTCCAGGCCAAGAAGCTTCTTCAGGAATGGTTTGTGCAGTGTTCGTATCATCCTGAAATATGAAATACTAGACTGAAGCAAGGACATACCCAGGAAGGCAGTGGCAAACAAGAGTCAGTTTTCTTTAAAGGTAAGAGTGATTAATATATTGTTGTTCTTTTTAGGGTAAACATAATACATTCAGTATTTGTTTTGTTTCTTTGTTTAAAAGTACCTTAAAGAAATTTACATTAGTTCAAAAAGAGCAGCAAACCACAGTATTCTTACCAGATGGCTGCTAAGTGCAAATGATGCTCTGGATATGCGATTCCAGGCAGCAGTCACACTTTCTAGCAAGCTTGAATTTTCTTCATCTTCAGAATCTGCAAATTTCACTCTCCTTTCTGGCATATCGTCATTAAACTCAAGCTCATCTACATAATTTAAAACGTCATCCATCTCACTTTTCTGTCTCTCCGTTCTTCTCCTGAGGCTGTCCAAATTTCCGCCTGGAGCTGGTGCTTGTCCTTGCACGGGGTCCTGGTAGTGGCTCTCATCATCCTGTTCAAAATCTTCAGTCCTTTGCAAATCTCCATTATAAGTCTCCTGTTCAAAATACCATAAGGATTATTATTACAAGCATTAGCAGCAAGAAAGAAATGTGTGCAATACAACATATCAACAACAAATCATTGTTATGTAATATGTAGAACAAATATGTTATATATAACATTATATAAGCTAAATTCTGTTAACCTCAATACATATAGGTCTACCTTCCTTTTACTCAACTTACCGATATTGTTGCATAGATCTCTTCTCCTCCATTAACATTACTTTGCTCTATTGATGATTGATCAGTCAGCCTAATCACCTCATAAGGTTCTGCATCTTCAATGTCCCCCTTATTATTGTGCTGTAGGGTTCAATGGCAGTTTAAAATATTTATTTACGGATTTGGTTAATAATGAATGACATAATTTGATCTCTCTTAATACCATGTTTCTCTTTTGAATATTGTTTAGTGATATATTTTCACTTCAGAATTATTCATTTTCGACTTTGTATACTTCAAGATTTGGCAATACGTCGGTGAATTTGCGTTAAACGAAATTAATCTAGGCACATCCTACCTTCTTAACACTCCCTTTAAAGGTGCTGAATCCACCTTTAGTTCCCATCATGATTTGATGCCTCACGCTGTGGTTGAACATGAACCTACTTCCTTCGCTTTGTTGACTGTCCCAGGGTTCTCTGTAGCCGGCACTGCAAGAAATACCATTTGTGAAAAATATTACGTTATTAATCGGTGTGTTAGGCCGTTCTTCACAAATCTAGACGACCGGTTTGTTAAAATTGTGAGAGGCCCGACACTATGAATTTTCACTGTATATCTATCTAATATATATGCACTTGCCTATCAATTTATCCAATAGGTGTGAAATCTAGATTGATAAATAAAGTGCCCTGTGTATAACAAATCATTTAAGCGTGTTGGTAAAAAAGAAAGAAAAATACCCCTCCCCCCCAAAAAAAATGTAATTTGCATTCAGTGTTGTTATTGAGTTCTCCACTACACACGACGTC
The DNA here is from genome assembly GCF_042767895.1 of Penaeus vannamei. Taxonomy (NCBI): domain Eukaryota; kingdom Metazoa; phylum Arthropoda; class Malacostraca; order Decapoda; family Penaeidae; genus Penaeus; species Penaeus vannamei. The sequence continues at coordinate 7,443,635 of NC_091578.1, forward strand.
CAAACCATTACCTCTCCGGCGGAACGGTCTCCAGCAAGTTCGCCGGAACGGGACTCGAAACCTCGCCGAAGTTCAACGGCGGCGTCTTGGTCGTCATGGCAACGCTGGGTAGTTCGGGGACATCGATGGGGGAAGACTGACTTGGGTTGACTTCGTTGTGGTATTTGACGGTCGCTTTGAATCGGTGCCTCCGGGTGAGCTTTCTGATGAGGAGGGCGGCCTCGTCCTTCTCCAGAGTTTCCGAGTCCATCGTTTCGTCTCCCTCATCGCCTTCTGCCGGAGAAGTGTGCGAGGGAAAGTTTTGTATAACGTTGGGTTTGTTTGTGTGTGCGTGTGTGTGCGTGTGTGTGTGTGTGTGTGTGTGTGTGTGTGTGTGTGTGTGTGTGTGTGTGTGTGTGTGTGTGTGTGTGTGTGTGTGTGTGTGTGTGTGTGTGTGTGTGTGTTTGTGTGTGTGTGTCTGCGCAGGTGTGCGAGGAAGTGCCGATGTATCTGTGTATATTGTCATCTTTCCATCTTTCTACCACTATATCTATCTTCCACCTGCCTGTACATACCATTCAACTTCACACTTACACCTAAAAACCGATCTTATAGCAAACTAACAATCCACAGCCATACAAAAAAGACACCTATTTTCCATACCTGCTTCGTTCCCCGCATCGATGTCCGGGGGCTCTGTCAAGGGCGGCCAGCTCTTGATGTCCTTCAGTTCGGCCTCGAGCTTGGCGTGAGGAGATCGCGGCCCGCAGGTCCTCGCCAGCCAGGGCATCAGGCGCTCTTGGATCACTCCGTATAACCACCAGTGCTGAAATATTTGTTGCGGAGTTTTGAAAAATCGAGATACGTTATTTGTACGACGAATATGTTGATCTGGTTATTACGGGCTTATATTTTTTCCTTTCTCATTCTCTCTCACTCACGTTCTACCCGTCCCCCCCACTCTCCCTCTCTCTGTTTCCCGCTCTCTCTCTCCCTCGCCCTCTCACACTCCCACTGCCATATCCATTCACATTCACCCTCCCTCTCACACTCACTCTCCCCCTCCCCCTTTCTCGTCCCCCACCCTCTCCCCCTTTCTCCTCCCCCACCCACTCCCTCTCTTCTTCCTCTCCCCATCTCACTCTCACTCTCCCTCTCTCCTCCTCCACCCTCTCCCCCTCTCTCCCCACCCTCTCCCTCTCTTCTCCCTCTATCCTCCCCCACCCTCTCCCCGTCTCTCCTCCTCCACCCTCTCTCCTTCCCCACCCTCTCCCGCTCCCTCCTCTTCCTCCTCTCCCTCTCTCCTCCACCCTCTCTCCTTCCCCACCCTCTCCCCCTCTCTCCTCCCTCACCCTCTCCCGCTCGCCCCTCCCCCCTCCTCCCCCACCCTCTCCCACTCCTGCTCCACCCTCTCCCCCTCTCCCCCCACCCTCTCCCACTCCTGCTCCACCCTCTCTCCTCCCACCCACCCTCTCTCCTCCCAACCACCCTCAATCCTCTCCCCCCACCCTCTCCCACTCCTGCTCCACCCTCTCTCCTCCCACCCACCTCCCACATGAAGGTCACGGCGCCGTAGAGGATGACGACGAGGAAGATCATGGCGGAGAAGCTGGCGGAGGGAATGACCTTGAAATTGAGCAAAGTGATCATCCATTCCCCTTTGTAGAAGTTGATGAAGATGCACAGCACCGTCGAGGCCAGGAGGTACGCTGTCAGGATGTCTGCGAGGGAGGAAGGGGAGGAAAGCTGGAGGGGGACTTTTGGAGATATTTGGCTTATATTTTTTTGTTGTTCTTTGTTTGTTTGTTTGTTTTCTAGAGAGTAAGAGCATAAAAGGTAAAAGATAGTCACAGGATATGCCGTGCAAAAATGAAAATTAAGTTTAATAAAAAAAAACGAGTTCTATTTTCTTGGTGAAAATATAAGATTGCGATAGTCATAAAAAATGCATAAAAAGGGTACTTCAGTTACTCAAATAAATCAAAAGAATTGGCCACTGCAAACGGCAGCACAGAACCTACAGTTGGTATAGATTGGCTTCCGATAAGGCGACCCGTGCGAGAATACTAAAGCACAGATGACGTAAGTATAGTAATTGACAATGATGAGTTCCGTGTTCTCAAAGCTGGGTTTCGGCGGGGCTTCGAACTCCAACTCCTCGGGCGGGACGAACTCGACAAACCTATTTTTAAAAAAGGAGGAACACTGTTAATCAACAATAAAATCAAACTATAAATCCCATCCCACCATACAACTTACAGCTTCGACAACCAAAAATAAAACAAAACCAATAACTCTTCCCATTATCCATTGAACAAACTCTCTTCCCACTAGTCCGCAACCTCAAGAAAAAAAACAGTACAAAAAAAACATACATACCATGGTTGCACGCGGAGGTAGAGCAGCAACAGCCAATAAATAATAGTCTGGAAGATAAGAAAGGAGAAGATGGAAGCCGCAGGGAGGAAGGTGAGAATGCGCCGGGTCGGGGGTCGGGGCACGAGGCGGTCGGTGGGGCCAGTGTACCCCATCACCAGCACCGGGATTGTGGCCAAGACGAGGTCCATGGTCACGTACTGCTCGTCTGAGGGCTCCGTGAAGATCTGGCCAGGGAGGAAGCGGAAGGAGGCGTCGACGGTTAGGAATTAGGATAGATTTTTTTTTCTTTTTCTTTAGGACTCTCAAGGTACTTATATACTTTTAGGATTTCACTGTGATTAAATTTCAGGGTTTGATTTCGTCTGTGTGTATTAGGAAATAAATTGGTTTTAATGTATAGAAGTTGCAAGTCCTGTACGAAATGTCACGGCGTTCAGTACCAGGCCTAATTAACAGAATATACAGACAAAGCAACAGAATTGATATGTGTATGTGCAGCATATCCGGTGGGTCCTGACCGAGAAGTGGAAGACGACGCAGATGAGGGCGCCGAACATGGACGCGACGTTGTACTTGAAGGCGGCGAAGATGGAGACGAGCGTGGCCCTGCCTTCCAGGAGGAGGGTGGGCACGCACGTGATATCCTGGCGGCGCGAGGTGAAGGGCGCGGCCACGGAGGCTTCGGCGGACGAGAGAGAGATGCCCGTGTGAGCCACCTTGAGGGCGCCGCAGTCGTTGCAGCCGTCCCCGCACATGGCGACTTGGTGGCTGGAAGGGAGGGTGGAGGTTTGAGCGGCTGTTTACTGACGGCTTTCAGAGGATTCGGTGGTGTGTAGTCTGAGTTAAGTCACTTCGTATATGCTCAGTAAGTCGAAGGGATGATAT
>NC_091578.1:7451877-7464377 GCF_042767895.1 Penaeus vannamei
TTATCCCCAACCAAACCCCATTAAACCCAAAACCTCTTCCGAACCCCACACCATTTACCTCATCCCATTAAGCCCCTACCAAACCCCATTAAACCCATAAGCCTCTTCCGAACCCACACCATTTACCTCATCCCATTAAGCCCCATTAAACCCATAAACCTCCGAACCCCACTCCCCTTATCTCATCCCATTAAGCCCAACCAAACTCCATTAAACCCATAAACCCCTTCCGAACCCCACCCCCATACCTCATCCCATTTATCCCCAAACCAAACCCCATTCAACCCCACCAAACCCCCCTTAAACCCCCATTCAACCCCTTCGAACCCCACCCCCTCCTTACCTTATCGAAACACACGGTATCGACGGAGCCCGAGAGGGAGATGTAGTTCGAGGACAGACAGAACACGTCCTTCCTCTTGAGCCGCTGTTGCGTGCAGGCGTTGATGGCGGTGATGGTGGCGGGCAGCACGGACGGCACCACGAACGTCACGAGGTCCAGCGACAGGAACACCACGTCCCAGGAACCCTTTGAGAGAGGTTTCGTTAGGGGTTTACTGAGGGTTTTGGGGGGGTTGGGGTCTGTGTGGTCTGCTGCCTTGCTGGTTCGCATGTGTTAATGTTCTTGTTCTATGTGTGTGTTTTTTTTTTTTTTTTTTTGTCTACTTTCTCTCTCTCTCTCTCTCTCTCTCTCTCTCTCTCTCTCTCTCTCTCTCTCTCTCTCTCTCTCTCTCTCTCTCTCTCTCTCTCTCTCTCTCTCTCTCTCTCTCTCCTGATTTATTAGGTTGAATACAATATTTATTATTTTTATGGACTATGAATATGTAAAGCTGTGTGTGTGTGTGTGTGTGTGTGTGTGTGTGTGTGTGTGTGTGTGTGTGTTTGTGTCCCCGTGTGTGTGTGTCCGTGTGTATGCGTGTGTCCGTACGTGCACACTCCCTCACCTTGATCTTCGACCACTGGAAGAAGCTCCACACCATGGCGCCGAGACCGATCAGCAGGAACACCCCGAGCAGCTTCAGGAAGTCGCCGTAGAAGTGATGCTCGATGGGCTTCGGGAACAAGATGGACCTGACCAGCTCTCCCCGCGCGGTGTAGAACCCTGCGTGTAGTGTTGTTTTTTGCTGTTATTATTCTTGTTATTGTTATCATTATTGTCACTGTTATTTTCACTATTATGAATCACTGATAGACTTTCTCAACGAACACACACATTCAATACCCGAAAAAAACAACATATAAAACCCCTCCTCCACAACGAAAGATGTAGGCCTACCTTTACATTTACACCTCGATCACGTAAATCCGATCTCGTATCTCGTGCCTCACCTGTATTAACGACCAGCACAGGGAGTTCCTGGCCGCCGCGCACCTGGAGCACTTCGGTCCCGCTGTAGAGAAAATGGCGCTTGTGTTCCTCTTCGCAGAACATCGTGTCGCTTTCTTTGGGTATCGCCACCTGGAAACAGTTTGGTGGCGTGGGGGTTACTCTGTTAAAGAGCTTTTTTTCGTTCTCTTCTTTCTTTTTGTCTTTCTCTTTATTAACTTTCTTTATATCCATTTCTCTCTCTACCTCTGTATGTCTGTCTCTGTCTGTCTCTCTGTCTGTCTGTCTGTCTCTCTCTCTCTCTCTCTCTCTCTCTCTCTCTCTCTCTCTCTCCCCTCCTCCTTCCCTCTCTCTCCCTCTCCCTCCCTCCCTCTCTCCCTCTCTCCCCCTCACCCTCTCCCTCTCCTCCTCCTCTCCCTCCCTCCCCCTCCCTCTCCTCCTCCTCCCTCTCTCCCTCCTCCTCCCTTCCTCCCTCTTCCCTTCCTCCTCCCTCCCTCCCTCCCTCCCTCCTCCTCCCTCCCCCTCCCCCTCCCCCTCTCCCTCCCTCCCTCCTCTCTCTCTCTCTCTCTCTCTCTCTCTCTATATATATATATATATATATATATATATATATATATATATATATATATATATATATAATATATCATGTCTTCTCTATCTATCTATCTCGCACTCTCTCTCGCACTCTCTCTCTCTATCTCTATCTATATATCTCTGCGTGTCTCTCTCTCTCTCTCTACCTCTGTCTGTCCATATGTCTCTCTCTCTTTACTTTTTTTTTCTTTCTTTCTTTCTTTCTTTCTTTCTTTCTTTCTTTCTTTCTTTCTATCTATCTATCTATCTATCTATCTATCTATCTATCTATCTATCTATCTATCTATCTTTCTTTCTTTCTTTCTTTCTTTCTTTCTTTCTTTCTTTCTTTCTTTCTCTCTCTCTCTCTCTCTCTCTCTCTCTCTCTCTCTCTCTCTCTCTCTCTTTCCAAGTATCAATTTTTTTTCATATTTTCTCTAAATTTTAATCTGATCTTACTGTCTGTTAAACCTCACCTAATCTTATCTACGTATCCACATTCATATCTATTTTTTTTCTATTTACTAAACTTTTTACACGCATTCTTACTCTTTATCTTTCTCACTACTCTCACTGCCTCTCCTCTTCCTTTTCCTTTTCTTTTTTTTTCTCTCTCTTTTGTTTTGTTTTCTTTTTTTCTTTTCCTTTTCTTTCTTTTTCAATGTTTTCTTTTTGTTCTTTTCCCCCTCCTCATCCTCCTCTACTTCTTTTTCTTCTTTCTCTTCTTCTTCCTCCTCCTCCTCCTCTTTCACTTCCTCCTCCTCCTCCTTTTCTACCTCCACCTCCTCCTTCTCCTCTTCCACATCCTAGTCATTCTCCTCTTCCTCCTCCTCCTGATCATCATCACCATCACCACCATTACCATCACCATCAACATCATCACCACCATGACCATCATCACAACCCTCATCATCATCACCATCATCATCACTATCCCACCCCAATCTTCCTCCCTCCCATCCTCCCCTTCAACTTGATCCCTTTCCCTATCATCTCTTCTTCCCACTTCCCACTTCGTCATTCCCTTAATTCCCCACCTCCTCTCTCCTCCTCCTCCTCCTCCCCCATTCTCTCTCACCTTCGTAATGGGCACCGACTCCCCCGTCAGCATGGCCTCATTGACGACCACGCTGCCCTGGAGTACGACGGCGTCCACCTCCATACGACCCAGTCCGTCGGTGATCAGCATCACGTCGCCAGGCACGAGTTCACGGGACGAGAGGGAGGTTTCTGGTGGGTGGGTGAGAGGTGAGGTGGGTGAGAGGTGAGTGGGGTTTTAGTGTGGGTGGGTGAGAGGTGAGTGGGGTTTTAGTGTGGGTGGGTGAGAGGTGAGTGGGGTTTTAGTGTGGGTGGGTGAGAGGAGAGTGGGGTTTTAGTGTGGGTGGGTGAGAGGTGAGTGGGGTTTTAGTGTGGGTGGGTTGGATGGGAGTTTTAATCGTTTATTCTTTAGCTGTTCTTGTCGTATGTGTGTGTGTGGGGGGGGTTGAATGGGAGTTTTAATCGTTTATTTTTGAGCTGTTGATGTTTTTTATTATACATTTTAGTGCTGTTGCTACTGACGTGATTGGGGGTTTTAATCGTTTACTTTAGGGCTGCTTTCATTATTTTCATTAATCTTTTTTAATCGTCTTTTTTATTTCCATTATTTGTTTCAAGTTTTTATTATCTATTTTAGGGTTGTTGCTGCTGAGTTGAGTGGGGATTTCAATTATATATTCTTATGCCGTTGCGATGGGTAGATGGAATTCAGTGGGTTTTTTTTTAAGTAATTAATTTTGGTTCTGTTTCTATGGGTGAATGGGGTTGAGTGGGTCTTATAGTTATTGATGGGCAGTTTCAAGTTCATTTAAATAATCATTTTTGGGGTATGATCGGGGCAGAAAATCAGAGGATCCTTGACTAACACGTCGGGAAACAATCTTTTTTGTCTAGACTCGTTGCTATCATGAGATAAATATAATCAACAGGTGGGTTTAATCTGATAAAGCTGTCTTGCTGACTTCCGCCTTTAAAGTTATATTATATATTATATTATATATATCTAGGTTTATATTTTTCTAGGGGAAAGGGGAAAGGTGAGACTCACTTCCTCTTTATTCTGTTATTGCTGTTTAGTGACTTTTTGAAAAATTATATTACTGTTATCATTAACGCTTATGTTTACCAGGAATAGCATTAGAAAAAAAATAAAGAGTAAAGAGTAAAGAGTAGTAAAAATAGTAGCAACCGTGACAGCGAACAGTGAAGTAGCTATAAATATCAATACTACTATTCCTTGGCGTTATCATTATGATCGCCACCAACACCCTCGACACCATCATCGCTAACAACATACTCATCCCCATCATCATCATATAAACATTACTATCCAAATCCTCAGCAGCAACAATCGTTATCACCATCAACATCATCATCAAAACCACCATCACAATCACGACAATCCCAATCCCCAATCAAGCCAGACGAGGTACTCACTCTGGCCGTCCCTTAACACCGTAACTTGTGACTGGGATGTGACCGTCTTCCTCAGGGCGCGACTTTGCTGTAAGACATGGCATCAGGAGTCAGAAATGTGTATTGGATGAACAATTTGAAGAAGGGAAAAATATCAGTCATTATAGAATAATGAATTATTTTTCAGAATGTTCTTTTTGATACTTTCTGAACTGAACTGTGTATATATATATACATTTTGAGAATAATTATGTGCCATTATCAGTATGCTGATCAAAATCAAATATGCATAGACATTTTAGATACCGCTAAACACACAAAATATATTTTACTACAATCCAGTGCCAATCAAAGCATGCGTTCCTGTTTAATCATATACATGCAAACATTGATGTTAAGGCATATATATATATACATATCTGTGTGTGTGTGTGTGTGTGTGTGTGTGTGTGTGCGTGTGTGCGTGTGTGTGCGTGTGCGTGTGTGTGGTGTTTATGCCTAGTATGTGCGCGATGGGTCCCAAGAGTAATGCAACATACAAAATACACTAAATACTCCCTCGAGGCCACACTCCAACACAAAACCTATTCTTCGCACTTCTCGAAGACCGTGGGAGTCCTCTTTAGCGAGGCAGGAGGTCAACGCCTGCAGTGCCCGCTGAATCTCAACCCTGCCCACGAGCCTCTTGCCCCTGCGACCCCTCTGTGGGCAATTTTCTGACGAAGCATGGCACCCCATCGGCCCCCAACACTAACAGACAGGATGCAGATTCAGCAGGCATCCTAGACCTTGACCTCCTTCCTTCCTACCGACTTCCAGAGCTGCTTCCAAGAACAGATTCAGCACTTCGTTATGGCCTCTCGTGAATATTCTGGGAATGGTTGAAGTTACACAGTATCATTCAGAAAAAATCAGGCCATAAGCATTTTGTAGAGGACAAAAAAAACATCACAAGATAGCTCAACATGTGTAAAAAAAAATAGTTGCCGATTACAGAATTAATCTCTGGATACACCACAAGGAGAATTAATCGGTTTCCCCTGAAAAAAAAAATAACAAATAATAACAAAGGGCATTGTACCGAAAAATAGTGCGTTTACAGAATTTCAGAATGGCAGGGTTCAGCTGAAAAAATAACCACACCTCAAATCAAAGAACACTTCTCAACCCTTGATTCAGACCAGAAATGGTACCTCTGATATGAGGCACAGAAGGGGTAGGCTTCCTAGCCCGAAGCCTACATCTCTATTTACAACTAAGACTGCAAACACATTAATATATACTCATTTTGTCTTCGAATCGCTCAACAAATACAATAAGCAGTGAAGTATGCTAAGAATACTAGTATATACATTACACCCATACACACATACAGACACTCACACACGCGTGTGTGTGTGTGTGTGTCAAGTAGTTTCACCTATACAAAAAAATAAATGTTTACTTTTATGCATTTAGTCAGTACCTTTTCATTTGCACGAAATGAGATAAAAATGAAAAAGTAACAGAGATACTAATATTGATGATGATTATGATGATGATTATGATGATGATAAGGATCATCATTTTTATTATTAACATTATTAGTAATAGTATTGCTGTTATTATTATAATTACTATTATTAGCATTATTGTCATGATTATCATTACTATTATTATCATCATTATTACTATTACTATTAGTATTATTAGTATTATTATTATCATTATCATCATTATCATTATTATTATTGTTATTATTATTATCATTATTATCATTATCATTTTGTATATTATCATTATTACTATCATCACTATTATCATTATCTCCACCATTACCATTATCATCACCATCACTACTATCATCACATTGTCTTTACTATGTTTATTAACATTATCATTACCATAATTATTAATCTTATTATGCTCATGATCATCATAATTATCATCATCACGATTATTACCATTATCATTGCTACTGTCTTTATTGTTAGATTTTTTATTATCAATATGTGATAACATTGTAATAATCATTAACACAAAATCAAAACCAAAGTAATAAAGATGAAAAAAATCACACAACAAAAAACAAAAACACAAAGCAAAAGCAAACGTAAAAAGCCAACGGTACATGTTTGTTAAAGTGAAAACGAAGAATCGCGAGTTACCTTAATTATTCTGTACAGCAAGTATGTAAATGATAATATGGCCAGTGACAGGAGACCCAGACCTTTCTTATAATAGCCTTGTATACACCATATCATGACAGCAAACAGTTGGAACATGTAGAGCGGAATGTAAGTCTGCAAAGTGTACAATATGACATGTTACTTTTGAGAGGGAAGAGTCAGAGAGCAGTGGTCTGCGGGGTTAAAGTTTTTATTATTGGTGGGCGGGGTTAAAGTTATTTTCGTTGGTCTTTTGGGTTAAAATCATACTTCTTTTTCTCCCAAAGTAGTGTTTCATATAAAATTGTCTCTGGTTATGACTAGAGTTCCTCATGTTTGTATGTTTTTTCTGTTGGTAGGCAGGGTTAAAGTTATTTTCATTGGTCTGTTGGATTATTATTTTTTCTCTCTCTCTAACGAGTGTTTCACATAATACTGTCTATGGTTGTGACTCGTGTTGCCACATATTATTATCCTAATTATATCACAATCATATTGTTCTTATTAATGTTATGTTTATCAGTGTTATCCTTATCATCAATATAATATTTATCATTATTGTCACCATTATTGTCTTTGTTATCATCATCACTAATGTTCTTTATTATTATCATTATTATTATCATTATTATTATTATTACTATTATTATCATTATTATTAAGATTTTTATTATCATTATAATTATTATCATTTTCCTTATTATCATTATCATTATTATTATCATTATTGTTATTATTATCATCAACATAGTTATCATTATTATTATCATCATCATCGTCATTATCACTGTTATCATCATCATCATCATCATTATTCTCATAACTATAACTATCATCAGCATTATCATAATCATTATTAACATCATCACCATCATAATTATTATTATCATCATCACCATTATCATTATTATTATTATTATCATTATGTAAAAATATTACATAATTCCTTACCTATTACCATCAATAATACAATAACATCAATCTCATAATCATTATCAATATCGTTATTATTTTAAATGTTATTATCATCATTATCATAACACTTCTATTGCAATTATCAATTTTATTATCATTATAATTATTACTATTGTCATTATTATAATCATTACTATTATTATCATTACTGTTATCATTACCATTAACATTAGTAATAGTAGTTGTAGTATTATATTAGTGATATAATCACTACTATCATTACTATCATTATCATTATTATCATTATTATCATCATTATCACCATCATCATTGTAATCATTATCATTATTATCATCATCATTTATAACAAAATTTTAACCATCACCATCATCACTATCACCATTTTTGTATCTGAGAGCAGTCTATAAAACAGAATCAGCAGTATTAAAAGACTTTACCCTTTTTGTTGTTCTTTCTTTTTTTGTGTTATCATGTAAATCCATACAATCGTCTTAATGGTGTTTATATCAAGAAACCCAAATGGAAGAATTTTGCGCCTGGTGGAATGCCTTTCAAGCCAGTCGCGAGCCATGCTCCAAAAGACCAACACGCATGCGCAGACACACGCACACTCGCTACTGAACTACCACTACGACCAGCATGCAACTACAGGCATATTTTGGCGCGAAAAAATTTCTTGTTTGTCACTGTTCGGAAGTCCTCTGGATGGCTTCTTGATAAGCATCAGAGTTCAACGCTTCGATATGAACTAGGAGTTTCGAGGAAATAATCAAACTTCCGAACAGACATACAAAACAAGAAATCTTGGTGAGATGCGCCGCCAAAACAAACCAAGTTCCTCCTGCTACAAAGTCAAACGTGCGCTTCCGAATGCATGGTTCTCGAGGACCTACCCGACGCGTCTCCCAAACCATGATGGTAATGGTGACTATAGAGAGGACAGCAATGCAAACGGCGAACAGGTAGTAGGCCTGCATACACCATAGGATGACAGTGTATGCTTGGAAGATGTAGAACGGGTTATAAGCCTGTAGGAAGCGTTATCTATAGACTAAACAGCCGGTATGGTTGCTTGCCATCTATTCTGAGTCAGTCTCTCTCTCTCTCTCTCTCTCTCTCTCTCTCTCTCTCTCTCTCTCTCTCTCTCTCTCTCTCTCTCTCTCTCTCTCTCTCTCTCTCTCTCTCTCTCTCTCTCTCTCTCTCTCTCTTTCTTATACACACGTACTCTCTTTATTTGTCTCTATTCACTAGAGATTTCGAGGACATCATGCTATCATGTTATCTTTTATCTGTGACACTGATTAGTTAACAAAAAGTTAAATTTTATACCAAGTATGAAAAATATATGAAGGATTTCCTTATCATTTATGCAAACAGTATATACATATATATGTGTGTGTGTGTGTGTGTGTGTGTGTGTGTGTGTGTGTGTGTGTGTGTGTGTGTGTGTGTGTGTGTGTGCGTACATGTGTGGAATTCATGTTGAACAGATTGCAACGGGAACGACGAAGGGAAGGGCAAGAAAACACACGAATATGCCCTGACGAAGCAATAGTGAAAAGGCCTTCGGCATATTCGTGTGTTTTCTTGCCCTTCCCTTCGTCGTTCCCGTTGCAACGTATGCGTACATATATACATACATACACATACACACACACATATACATATAAGTGTGCGTGTGTATGTGTGTGTGTGTGTGTGTGCATATAACATAATTTTATACGAAATCATAGCGATTAAACAAAGCAGGCTACACTGGACACTGGCCTGTTGGACGATTAGTTGCCAGATGGACAGAATCTCGATCTTCATGAAGTTCTCGCCGAACAGAGCCTTTTTGGCCTTCGCCGCGGGTTCGCTGAGACCTCCCGACTGCCTGTGGAAGGTGTTGAAGGTCGTCCCGTGCTCCAGGGGCCTGCCGTGGGGGAAATGATTGAGTTCCTTTCCTTATGTGTCCTTGGGATTTTTTGTTCAGAAATTATGAGGGTATTTATTTTTACTAATTTTTATGATATACTTTGATTTCTGTTCTTCAACCAAAGAGAAAGAACAGCTATATCTCCCTGTCATAACGAGTTACCACAATAATATCTCAATTAACAAGCGAACCACCAAGAAAAAATATATATATAACCCATCCAGACACGCCTAAAAGAGAAAAAGAAAAGAATAAAGATAAGGATATAAAAAGGAACCCTTTAACCCCTGACCTCACCTCAGCCTGACGAAGGTGCACGTCGCCTCATCCCACACGTACTTAATCTTCTTGTTGATGAAATACACTCGGGACTGTGTGCCTTTTTGGTCCTCCGTCGCCACCTCCTCCCGGACCACCTTCTCCTCCCACAGCTGGTCGTACATGTCCTGGGGGGATCGGGTAATGTTATTCGTGGATGATGCGAGTTTTTTTCTGTCTGTTCCTGTATTTCGTTTCTTTCTGTCTGTTTCTCTCCCTCTCTCTCTTTCTCTCACTCTCTCTCTCTCTCACTCACTCTCTCTCTCTCTCTCTCTCTCTCTCTCTCTCTCTCTCTCTCTCTCTCTCTCTCTCTCTCTCTCTCTCTCTCTCTCTTTCTCTCTATCTCTCTCTCTTTCTCGCTTACTCTCTCTCTCTATCTGTCCCTTTCTCTCCCCCACTCTCACTCCCTCTCCATCTCCCTCACTTCCTCTCCATCACTCTCAGTCCCTCTTCATCACTCTCGCCCTCTCTCCATCACTCTCACCCCTTCTCCATCCCTCTCACTCCCCCTCCATCCCTCCCACTCCACCTCCATCACCCCCACTCCGCCTCCATCCCTCCCACTCCGCCTCCATCCCTCCCACTCCCTCTCCATCACCCCCACTCCCCCTCCATCCCTCCCACTCCCCCTCCATCATCCTCCCTCCCTACCTTGACAAGTAATCGCTTTGCCTCGCTGTCATCGCACCTCCTGTGAGTGAGCCACAACTTGATGGAGGGACGCCAGGTTATAAGGATCAGCAGCAGTCCTCCAGTCAGCACGGTCAGGAGAGCGGTCAGCAGCTGTTTCCGTAAGTCTGGTTGCCAGCCTATGATTTGCTGGAAGAGGTTAGTCGGTTAGATGGTTAGTCGTTTTTTTTTTTTTTTGAGGGATGGGAGAGGGATGGAGGGATGGAGGGAGGGGAAGGGATGAAGAGGGAGAGGGGGGAAGGCATGGAGGGAGGGAGAGGGGGGAAGGGAGGGAGAGGGGGAGGGGGGAAGGGAGGGGGAAGGGAAGGAGAGGGAGAGAGAGAGAGAGATGTAATGATAATTACAGAAATAACAATATAAATTATAATAATAGTATAAGAACATTAACAATTCGGTGATAATAATCATAAAAATATTGATGATAATAATGATAATAACAACAACAACAATAATAATAAATATTATCATTATGATAATAAGGAAAAGAAGAGGAATAAGAAAAATATTGATAATAACAATGATGATAACAATAATAAAAATAACATAAATAAAGATGAAAAAAATAATAATGATAATAGTAATAACAATAATAATAATGATGATGATGATAATAATAATAATAATGATAATAATAATAACACTAATAATAATAATGATGATGATAATAATAATAATAATGATAATAATAGCAATAATCATCATCATCATAATCATAATCATAGTCATAAAAACAATAATCATAATGATAATAATAACTATAATGATAATAGTAATAATAATAATAATAATGATAATTATAATAGTAAAAGCAATAAGAATGATAATAATAATAATAATAATGATAATGATAATATCAATAATAATAGTAATAGTGATAATGATAGTAATGATAATAACAACAATAATAATATTATTATTAATAATAATAGTAATTATAATAATGGTAATAATAATAAAAACAATAGTAATAATAACTATAATAACAATAATAACAACAGCAGCAACAACAATAATAACAACAACAACAACAATAATAATAATAATAATAATAATAATAACAATAATAATAATAATGATAATAATAATAATAATAATACAATAATAATAATAACACTAAAATAACAACAACAACAACAACAACAACAACAATAATAATAATAATAATAATAATAATAATAATAATAATAATAATAGCAATAATATTAATAATATTATTATAATAACAATAATAATAACAACAACAACAATAATAATAATAATAATTGCAATGTTAATGACAATGATGATGATTATGATAATGATAAAGATAAGAAAAGAAAGAGAAAGAAGAAAAAGAAGTATGGGGAGGAGGGGGAGGAAAGAAAATTTGATGATAACGATAAGAAGAAAAAAGTAACAATCGTACTAATGCTATTACTGCTAAGGGTAAAATATAATAATGTTTAGCATGATAGCTATGGAAATAACATCTATATCAATAACGATTGCATTGAAAATACAAAAATGACCATCACCGTCTCTGTAAAACTAAGGATGGTGATAAGAATGACAATGCTAATGGTGACAGCAGTCCTCAAAATAAAGTTAGTATTAGTAATATCACTGATAAGAGAAGTCCGTTCACTTCCGCCACTCACCAGCTCATCCTTGGTCCCGTGATTGAGAGCTCGAACCCCCTCGTCCCAGGAGACCATGGCGGCGCCGGCTTCAATTCCTTTTTTCTCGGTATAGCAAGAACCACCTCAGGGGCGTCCTTTCACTGTAGTTACGTTGGGTACATGTAGTTGTTTTGGCACTTATCTTTCTCTATATATCTGGTTCTATTTGGGTATACTATAAACACAGGAGGTTCAGATTCGACTTCCACTGGAGACTTCAAGAAAGGTTTTTGTACTCGATGAGATAAACTTTCACTTCGTCCCTCCTCGAGAAAGGCTGTCGAATGTCCGGAAATATAAGAACAGCTTACGTTCTCCCCAAATTCAGTCAAAGTTCGTCCTCCTGTCCTCAAAATAAACTCAAACTGAAATTCTTCGTCTTACTCTTCAGCCAGGACAACCTCAAATTCCCACACATTAAATCGAGACCCAGGGTGGTTCCTCTTCCTCCAAGAACCACTTTGCTCTCCAGCTTTCTT
>NC_091578.1:7474377-7489377 GCF_042767895.1 Penaeus vannamei
TCTATTTCTTCTGCAAATGGGAGTCCATTACCATTGCGAATCTAAGGTTACCAACACATAATCTATTTTAGACTGAACTGATATAGTAAATCGAAGACGATTTAATCCGTTAGTATACTTGAAATTTACATAAACAAAAGAAAACAAATTGCATTTTTTCGGGTAAAAAAGCTCTGCATAAAATCCTCTTAAGCGTGTTCCATTCGCCGAGTTGATACTACTCTAGAATCTATCGCAAACGGGCGCCATTTATCCCCTCTGCGACCCACCCACAGACACAGCAAAAGCTGGTCACGACGGGCGGGGTCGGCCTTCCTCTTCCAAACGTCATGATCTGTAACCGCAGTTTCTTCTCCAGGGCCAAACTGAACGGTAAGTCATATGTTTGTGTGGCCATTCAGACATAAGGCTTTGCCAGAAAAATAAACACATAACCATTTGAGAAATCAGTTTAGTAGACTTATTGGCGTATATGGCATTTTCTCAACATAGTGGACTGTTTGTCTTTTCCAAGTAATATTCAGTTTTACATGCTTCCCAGCATGTAAAACTGGAATCGCCTTTCTCTTCTCTTTTCTTGTTTTCTCTCTATTCTCCATCCCCCTTTTTTTCTCTTTCCTTCATTTTTCTTCTTTTTTCTTTCTTTTCTCCCTCTCTTCTTTCTCTCTCTCTCTCTCTCTCTCTCTCTCTCTCTCTCTCTCTCTCTCTCTCTCTCTCTCTCTCTCTCTCTCTCTCTCTCTCTCTCTCTCTCTCTCTCTCTCTCTCTCTCTCTCTCTCTCTCTGTCTTTTACTCTCTTCTCTCGTTTTTTTCCTCTCCTATTTCTCCTCCCTCTTTTCTCCCACGCCTTCTTTTCACGCAGACATGGGCATCAACGCAGAGATGTCGAGTTACCTGATGGTACTAGTAGCAGGACCAGGAATCGCGGCCAAGAGCCTCTTTACCTCGGCAGAAGGGGAACAGACGCTGCAGGGACTCCAGCATTCCCTCGACGAAATCCTGCAGGAGAGGAACATGACCTTGCGGGAGTTAATTGATGCTATTTCTTACACGTATGACCCTTGAGCATTTTCTTTATATACATTATCCTTAAAGGACTGTTTTGTTAGGTTAACTGTTTTGTTTTCGTAAGGATAAATAAACAAGTGGATGTGCGATCCCTTTGACATACGGGGTGGGGGATTGAAAGAAAAACAGAGAGAGAGAGAGAGAGAGAGAGAGAGAGAGAGAGAGAGAGAGAGAGAGAGAGAGAGAGAGAGAGAGAGAGAGAGAGAGAGAGACTAAAAGACAGAGAGAAAGAGAAACTAAGAGAGAGAGAGAGAGAGATTAACAGAAACTGAAAGAGAGAGACAGAAAGAAAGAGAGAAAGACAGACAGTCAGAGTGAGAAAGAGAGTAACAGATAGAAAGATAAATAGATAGACAGAGAGAAAGTGAGAGAGAGAGAGAGTGGGGGATCGAGAACCTGCCAGACATGCAAATAAATCGATAGACAGAAAAAAGACAGAGACAAACGAAGAACAGGACTCGCCCATCCGACCTACCCCCCCACCCCCACCCCACCCCCCAAAAAAACATAAATAAATACCATACCCGTCCACAGGTGTGAGGACTTGGTCAGCAGGTGCGGAATGCTCAGCAACATGACTGAGGGTGCCGAGTGCTGCCGAAGATTCACGAGCACGCCCACATACCTCGGGAAATGCTTATTACGCCCATCCTACGTGGGCGAGAAACAAGCTTATGGTAACCAAGAGGGACATTTAATTTATTTGAAAGTGCCGACAGATGATACTCCAGGTTAGTGTCTATGCCGTTGTTGTTATGTCATTTACTCTTTTAATTAATCAGTTATTTGTTATTGGTACTTATTGTACTGTTGTTATTATTGCTGTTATCATTATTTGTATTGTTATTGTTGTTATTATCATTATTATTATTATCATTATTATTGTTATATATTTTATCATGATTATTATTGTCATTATTACTGCCATTATTATTATTATTATTATTATTATTATTATTATTATTATTATTATTATTATTATTATTATTATTATTATTATTAGCATTATTATTATTATTATCATTATTATTATTATTATCATCATTGCCATCATTATAATAATTATTATTATTACTATCATTATTATTTTCATTATTATCATAATCATCATTATTTTTATTCGTTCTGTTATCATCATCAACCAATGTTATCACAAGTATCAGCTTTATTACCATCATTATCAGCTTTAGTATCATTACCATTAATAATGTCATTATCCTTAGGATGTGTATTTTCACCTCTGTCGGGCTCGGTTTATTGCAAATACGTTTCTAATTATGCTTCAAAAGGCAAAATATCTTCATAATACGCGAAACAAAACAGTATCTATAGAAAAATGAATCCTTCCTAAATCGGTTAATGTTATAACACTAATATCGTATTCGATTCCAGATTTTTCGCCAAAGATCTTGACACTTTCCAAAACTGCGAAAACTGGAATCCAAGTTACAGTGGCTGGGAACCTGACATACCAAGGGATTCTGGTCTTCTCTCAAGGTGCCATTATACCCCCGGGTACTCAGACCACCATGATGTTATCCCTGACAAAGGTGGGGCTTCATCGAGCTCAGAAGGTTTTAGCCTGTTTTAATTTCGTTTTCTTTGACATTAAGTATCCAGGGCCACTATATATCCATGCGATCATTAAATATTAAATACGTTTTGGTTAGCATTAGGCTTGTGCGATCAATAATTGTGCATCTCGTGTGATCATTAGATATTGATGAAATATATTGATTTTGTTATTGATAAGTACACACCCGATGACGATACTGTGGATCATTACTACGCCACTGAATTCTTCTTTCAGGTCAACAACCACAACCTGAGAACATGGGCGGATGTTTTCGAGGAGCCTTGTGTTCCTCCAGAGTCTATAACCGACTTTGAATCCCTCCTGAAGATATCCTCCAACTGCTTCGACGGCGCTGTCTACAGTTGCTTCAAAGAGATGTGTGGCTGCACAACTCTCCAGGATGTTAATGCTACGGGTGAGGGCGGGGTGAGAGGGGGGGGGGAGGGGGAGGGGCTACACGAGAGGAGTCAGGGCTTGGCGAGAATGGACGATCATAGCGTCAATTTCTGTAAACAGTTTGGAAATTCGGAAATTGCTTTGGTAAACAGTGACGCGCTGACAGGGAGAGGAGCAACTGCCCCTCCTGCCTATAAACATGTGGGGCGCTAAAATGAATTTCCACATGCATAGGGGCGCCGAAATCCCCTGACTTGCCCTCGTAGTAATTTTTATGGGATCATGAAAATAAATTTACGTTTTTTCCATCAATACAGCTAAATTTCGATACTAATGTTATGCATGAATGTTCAACAAAACTAACTACAAATGCAAAATCTAAAAAGTAACCTCGGAAGGGAGCGCCATTCAACTTTTTGCACCCCTCGTAATCACATCCCCAGCACGCTAACTGCTAGTATATATTTTGAAAATCATTATTGATAAGAATACCTACTATAAGCAACAAACACTAACAGAGACGTAAAAATAAGAAACCTTCTTCGCCAGAGCGCCTATGCACCCCTCAAGCGACGGCGGAGTGTCTGGATGCGCTCTTCTTCCAGATCGGGAAAATGGCGCACACGGACGCTTTCGTCGGAATACGTTCCAGCCCGAGCCCCGAGGTCCTCCGCCAGCTCCAGAGGTGCTGGGAGAGAGGTGGGCCGTCGCTGATGATGGTGTTGCTAGGGAAGCCCGCGTGGAAGAGATGTATCGTTTCTTTCTCTCCTTTTCTTTTGCTCTCTTTCTCTCTCTTTCTCTTTCTCTTTCTCTTTCTCTTTCTCTTTCTCTTTCTCTCTCTCTCTCTCTCTCTCTCTCTCTCTCTCTCTCTCTCTCTCTCTCTCTTACCTATTTATATACACACATATATTAAATATGTGTATATAAATATTTGTATATATTTATATTTAATACACACATATACATTCACATATATATGTGCTATATGTATGTGTGTGTATGTGTTTGTTTGTTTGTTTGTTTATTTGTTTGTGTGTGTGTGTGTGTGTGTGTGTGTGTATGTGCGTGTATACATCACAGTTATACATTATATACACTCATATATATATATATATATATATATATATATATATATATATATATATATATATATATATATATATACGGACTACTGTGCCATCCGAACAGCTGCATTATAAAACCGGCTTCCTCCTCAGAAAAAGCGAGATGTGTGACGGCTTGCGAAGAGTTCTACTTCTCGTACGTGTCCAACACCGTGCCCATCAGACCGGAAGTCGCTGAAGCTCTTGGAGAAGAATTCGGGATGGACAACATGTGAGTAATTTTAGGATAGGTGGATGGAGAAAGTAGTAGGGAGAGGGAGAGAGGAGTAGGGAGAGGGAGAGAGGAGTAGGAATAGGGAGAAGGAAAAGGAGAGGGGAGGGAGGAAGAGGAGGAGAGGAGTAGGAAGTGGAGGAAGGAGAGGGGAGGGATGGGAAGGGTGACGGCGACGGAGAGAGGAAGAGAGAAAGAGAGGAAGAGAGAGAGAGAGGGAGACAGAGAGAGAGAGAGAGAGAGAGAGAGAGAGAGAGAGAGAGAGAGAGAGAGAGAGAGAGAGAGAGGGAGAGAGAGAGAGAGAGAGAGAGAGAGAGAGAGAGAGAGAGAGAGAGAGAGAGAGAGAGAGAGAGAGAGAGAGAGAGAGAGAGAGAGAGAGACAGACAGACAGACAGACAGACAGACAAAGACAGAGACAGACAGACAGACAGAGATTGCCTGTGAGAGATGGACACAGAGTTGTAGAACAGACAGATGGAAGGATCCACATACAAACTGAATTATGGATAGATAGAATAAAACAGATTAAACAAACTCAAAGTGACCAATTCCACACAGGACCCAAGTTGCTGTGGTCACCGCTTCTTTCCCCAAAATGGAATACACAGAAATTTGGTCGACACGCAAGGGTTTGGACAAGCTATTTGGTAAGATAATTTCTTTATGGTATGATTATTTATTATCATCTTTGAGGGAAGTAAACATGTATGCATGTGCGTGTGCGTGTGTACGTGTTCGTATGTGTGTGTGTACGTGTTCGTGTGCGTGTGTGTACACGGATGTGAATAAGAATAAAAAACGGTAAGAGAAAGATTAAAAAGTAATGGAAGATTTCTTATCTTGGAGCATAAATAATCTATTCTACGTTTTCTTCCTTCAGCTGAGCAAGGTTGCATCTCAGCGTTCTTCACGGGCGCCAGCTTGTTCACAATGATGGAGGCCAGTTTTTTCACGATCGTCATGTACTGCAAGCTGTTCTCTTGCATCTTTCGTTGCAAAAGAAAAGAAGTATAACTTGAATGTGGTTACAAACTTACCATCGTCATGTTGGCATGGGGTTCTTTCCAGACGTTGCTGTGTAGTTAATTTGTTAATTTCAGCAGGTTAAACATTGCATGTTATTTTATAGATTCTCAATCTTTTCGGCTGCCACACTTACGAGAAAGGCTAGATCAGTAGCAATTCGAGGTGTCATGACGTCTGTTTTAATGAGTGTTCAGTGAAAATATAACCATTAAAAGCATTATTTTTCACATACTTTTTGGAAACGGAAGAGACCAAAATGATAACCATATTCACAAAGCACCCGTAACTTTTGTGACGTCATCAAAATGAACCCCATATGCTTTTTTCCAAAAATAGTATCTGAAGCTATGACACCTCGCGTTGCTACTGATCTAGCCTTTCCCCCACATTTACGCTGAAAATAACAGAGAAGGTGAATGATTCGAAACATGTTCGGAACCTCGTTCGGATCCACAGCGCTGTTCAGGTTACTTATCAAGTGTTGTCTCGGTAGTCAATGTTTCGAGATTCACTTATTTTGAATAAGATTGTCCTTAATTTGCGCAGTTGCTCTCTTGATGGGAGTTTTTTATGCATCATCTACTGTCGTTTTGAGATTTTACCCGTTTCCATACAATGATAAAGAAAAACGCACACACGCACAACCCCCCCCCCACACACACACACACAATGTATGCATGTATGCATGCAATGTGTGTGCGTGTATGTATATAAATTATATATATATATATATATATATATATATATATATATATATATATATATATATATATATATATATATATATGTATGTGATGTGTGTGTGTGTGTGTGTGTGTGTGTGTGTGTAACTTGTTATATTAAGGAATACTCAAGGAGTGAAATATGCAGCATCGAGAACTCAACGGATCTCCAATGACCACCCTACCCCGAACTCGATGCTTTATCGTACGATTGAATGACGATTACCCTCCTCTACCTTCTCTCGCCAACGTCCCTGAGGCCTGTAGCACTAAAGCGTCATACCGGGCGACTGTGACCCCGAGAGTTGGCCAGCATTTCTTTACAAAAGAAAGGGATTATCACGACAGTGATGTGGAGGTGCGATGACAGAATCTGTGGTGCCAGGATTAACGCCGTTAATGGGGAAATTGTGGAGTGGCAAAACCCCATTTTGCTGTCCTTGGGAAGACTGAGGTGGAGAAGATACTCGCAGCCATGAATGAACGTGCTACCTTAACAGTAGAGCCCATCGCGCATTTTGTAAACACTCGAGTCGAAGTCGGCTGGGATCATTCAGTACCAACTGTAGACGCCGTCAGGAGGATCAAATCACTTATTGCAAAATTATAAACTTATATCCTTGTAGATTTGCAATATCTGGAACAAATAGGTAAAGTAATGGTGATCCCCACAGACCAATAAGGTTATACTCATCACAAAAATATTTTACTAATACCTAGAGAAAGAAGTATGATATATGGTTTATATGTCTGATACCATCGTTATTACATGTTCTATATAATAAATAATTTTTGTTGAAGTGCAAACACTTTCACTTTCTAAATTTGGTTTATCGACAATGAATCTCAACGTACTATGTTGTGCCCGCGACATTTTATCCACTTGCGAAACGGAAGCTGTGTCGCACCCCTAGGTGGCAACATTACATCCGCAACATAGTTTCCCCGCGACATAGTATCCTAGAACCATGAGGACACCATCCATCACGTTGAGACTAATTTTGGAAGATCGCCGCATTATGTTCGTCAGCTCGGTCTAGAAATGTCAAAATTAGTGTTCAGTCTGTGGACAAAATCATTCATGACCCATCTGCACCAGGACTTTTTTGGCAGACTAATTACGTAGGATGAAATTTGGGTCCATCACCATGATCCAGAAACTAAAGGGGCCCTCACACGATCAATTTTTTCGTCAATTAATTGATATCAATTTATTGACGTCAATGAATTGATGGAAATCAATTTTACTTCAATTTTCAGTTTGATTCATAATTTCGAGATGAAAGCATCTGTGGCACTTGGAGTAGTGCTTGCTCTGGACACTCCAAAGCGAAAGAAGAGGAGTAAGTGGGTAAAGAAATGGTATCTCTTTCACTGCTGCAAGGGAAAACACTAAATTATTGATCAATATTGACGCTTTGCCCACACACGCTCAATTTTATTGAAGACCCATCAATAAATATCAAAGGAGTTTTGATCTATCAATGAATTGACTCAATGACATTGTTTCAATTAAATTGCTATCAATGTCCCCCTCACACGGTCAATTTCTCCATCAATTCGTTGACGTCAATAAATTGATATCAATTAATTGACGAAAAAATTGATCGTGTGAGGGCCCCTTAAGGCCCAGTCAAAACAATAGATGCACTTCGACTCACCACACCCTAAGCATACAAAGTCATGATCAGTCTTTTGGGACCAACGTCGAATAGTAATGATGGACTCCCTGGCAAAAGGTATTACAATTACTGGAGTTTACTATGCTTCACTGCTATAGAAATTGCAGGCTATCAAAACCATGAGGCACGGAATGTTGACCAAAGGTGTCCGCCTCCTACAGGCCAACGCCCCTGTCTCTGTTTACAACTCTTAGTTGGGAGTGCGGTCATGTGGCTATGACATCCTTCCTCATCTACCTTATTCCCCTGATCTTGCACCATCTTTTATCTTTGCCCGTTGATGATGATGCACTGATTTAAGAAGTCACTTCATCACGCTTTCAAACACAACCTGTAGACTGCGGACTTCATCGGTGTAACAGAAAATATGTTACGAGTTACGGATTGGAAAAAAACAAACGACTTATATTGATATGTATCTTTATGCCTGTAAAATTTCAGCCTCTAGGGTAAGCGAAAATGGGTCAGTGGAAATCTTTAATAGCGCCTCTCGCATCTACCCAATGTCTAATGATTTGAAGTTAATGGATCGTTAACAAAACCCTTCAATGTCTGTCTTTTAAGTGAATACGAGAACGGAATCAGATCCCTCTTATTCATAAATAAAGCAAGAAAATAAAGTTGGTCTTGTTTCATTGTCTCAGAGAAAAGAGAGAGAGAGAGAGAGAGAGAGAGAGAGAGAGAGAGAGAGAGAAAGAGAGAGAGAGAGAGAGAGAGAGAGAGAGAGAGAGAGAGAGAAAGACATAGAGAGAGAGAGAGAGAAAAAGAGAGAAGGAGAGAAAGAGAAAGAAAGAGAAAGAGAAAGAGAGAGATGAGATATATATAGAAAGAAGAGATATATAGAGAAGAGAAGAGAAGTGAAGTGAAGTGAAGTGAAGTGAAGTGAAGTGAAGTGAAGTGAAGTGAAGAGGAGAGAGAGAAGAGAGAAGAGAGAAAAGAAAAGAGAAGAGAGAGAAATTGCTACCAATATCTCTGGATCATCAACTGACTCCCGTCATCAGTAACCTCAGCCCCTCAGCCATCATGTAGCCAATTCGGGTCTTTGTTACTTCGACACTTGGATGTTTACACGAGTGAATGCAGTAGTGGATTATAATGAGTACAGTATAACTGGCTCTTGGATAAATGTGACTGGACTAGCTTCCACTACAGATTAAGACCGTTGAACTGGTATGAATTACTGAGTGAAGATGATATGGGTCTGGTATCCAACATAAATGATATCTAGTAAGACACTATATCAGAGATATAAATGGCAAGGCAGATCAACCATGGTTTGGCTATCAATCTCACTGCTACTGGCCAGAAAAGCACACGCTGGTGTCGATAGATGCAGCATCCAACCAACCACAACAGACATCTGTACGAGATGGAATGCAAGACCAAGCAAAATATGCATACGAGGGCGATCGAACAATGGAAAAAAAGACCTGCAACAAAAGCTATCTGGTCGCGTTGTTGGTAATAAAGGATGGCAGTCCTATTTAGAGCAGCAAGGCCTGCTTCAGGAAATTATACCCCTAGTAACAAAACCTGTTTAATCTATATCAATCTCAAGTAAAGAAATGGTCCAGCTGTTTGTCACTCACTTGTCACATGAATGCCCCTGACCTTGACCTGGTTCCACCATCTATCCTTCTATACACTATAGCCAAGCTGTGCATCAACATTAAAGCAAATGAACTCAAGAAAATCCTTGCACAGTTAGCCATGAATAAAGCTATGAATGCTAATTAGCTGTAATGATTAACAGGCTGAGCCCTTGTGTAGGCTTTACAACAACTGCCTGGGAAGAAAGAAGTACCCATGTATGTGAAAAATTACTTGTGTTGCAGCAGACCAAGATCTGAAACAACAGATCCAACAATTATAACCCCATACGTTTCAGACACATGAAGTGGAGCAAGTGGCAGGTGATGCTCATTGCACATTAGTGGAACCTGGCCTCCTTACCAACACTAAACACCCTACTCCATAAAAGTAGAGTTCAACAGTGGCACAACATACACCCATCTTGTCTAGCTGCCTGAAAGCTTGGATGTACACAAGGTCAGACCTCCAGCTGCAGTCATTTCTGTCTAGATATGGACAGCTGTGGAACACCATGGTCAGGAAAACTTGCCTTCATCCATAACATCTCTACAACAGTTTCAAGTCAAGGTAATATCTGTCCTCTCTACCAGTAAATGACATGATTTTCTTAACTGATCTTTAAATCAATGTTTTAATATTGTTTTATCTTTCCCATTCTATTTCCATTTTTTTAGGGTTTAATTTAATTATTAAAAAGTTCTATTATTTAATTTTACCTTGGTTATGTTTTTGTTTATTTTTCTACCATTATTTTTACTTAACCATTTTCAAAGAAAATACATTGACAAAGCACTTATCACAGAATATCAACAAGATTGACCAGGTGCACTGTGAGATATCAGATACAGCTAGATACATAACTGTTTGTATAATTTACACATTACTGTTATGATTTCCAGAAGTAAAATGAATCACTTCTTTTATTTAAAATAATAGAGTTCCTTACCATTAACAGCTATCTGAATACCCTTGGGAAAACATCAATTTTATTTTTGGGTTCAACAGGCCAAATGGAAATGGAGTTGCCTGGTTATATGTACCTTATACAAGCCTCATTACTCTTATGACTCTAAGTAAGAGAAAGGAGAATGCTACTATGAGAAGATATGTTAGCCTGTTGTCTTCTGCAAATATAAATGTTTTAATGTGGAAGGAGAAAAAGTTATCAGCACAATGGCATCATTACTATCAATGATATCTTGCACGTCTTTCTCCTTGGCCAAATCAAAAATATAAATGATGACCAACCTGGATTAAAGTAACAATCAATACCCCAAGAAATATATTTTGTAGCAAGGCATATCTTACATGAGGACTTTTTTCAAAACTGATTTTAAAAATGTTAATATTTGGGGAGACAGCTTCTCAATTTTAGGATCAATAAGGTTACATTTATTCATCCATTTGAAATAACATCTCAAGTATCTAGATTTTCTAGCAGATTACACTGATTTTTTTTTACTAGTACAAATCCTGTATTGAATTCATGTTGCAAAGTGTATAAAAGGGATGAATGAAAATGAATATTTTCACAATACACGAGATGTATTTCACCAGTTTCAAATATACCTTCGTCCGAAATACATGTATTTTTGACAAAGATATATTTGAAACTGGTCCAATTTATCCTTTGTATTGTGAAGGTGTTCATTCTCATTCAAAGCAAAAACCCTCTGCCTTCAGCCCATATTCCCTTTACTTCCCCACCAACCCTGATTTTTTCTCAATCAACAAACAATGGCAATTATATGTTGAAAAAGCATTAGAATAAAATGTTTTCAATGAAGACAAATAATCTTTATCTATGAATGTTAATAAAATGATACAATAAGAATAAAGTTCTAGTAGCGCATGCAGCAAGTTTTATTAGAATAAATAGTCATGTTTGTATGCAGTTATCCATTTGTAAAATATAATACATAAGAAGTAATTACTTCAAATCATCTCTATAAATCACTGAACAGTTAATTAAGGCAATGCTTATCATTTTACTGCAATTTCAAAATGTAACTCTGAAAGGTAGTAAGTATGGTGTGTATATTTTACCTGAATTATCAATTTTCCTAATTTTGCCTTCTCCTGCAATGCCAAACCAGTTTTACACTTTCTTAAAATTATAAACATCAGCATGGCTTCATTTCCTTTTCATAGCAAATGTCCTAGTTTTCATATGTAAGTCATTCCTTTGTTATACACATATAAAAATGATACACTTGCTTGCCCTTGCACTAACAAGACAAGATATGTTTTTCAAAGAAGATGAAGACAATGTTCCATTATCATATCATATAACTGTCTTCTGGTCTCACTGCACGATTATGGATATTCCTAATTCCACTTCCTGTACTCAACACCATCCGGGGGCTTGACTTCAACTTTCTGATCCCCAACCTCCTTCCAATTTGTGCTTAGGACTGTGCCTCCAGATTCCATCTAAGGGGAGAAAGGTTTGCTTCAGGAGTGTGTTTATTAACATATATAATTCAAATATACATATATATATATATGTGTATGTGTATGTGTGTGCGTGTGGGCGTGCGTGCGTGCGTGCGTGTGTGTGTGTGTGTGTGTGTGTGTGTGTGTGTGTGTGTGTGTGTGTGTGTGTGTGTGTGTGTGTGTGTGTGTGTGTGTGTGTGTGTGTGTGTGTGTGCGCACATGCGTGTGCATGCGTGTGTATGTGTGCATGTGTTTGTGTGTGCGTGGGTATACATCTATAGATATATGCATATATATGCACACACACACCCACACATATATATATATACACACATTTATATATGTATGTATGTATGTATGTGTGTGTGTGTGTGTGTGTGTGTGTGTGTGTGTGTATATATATGTCTGTGTGTGTGTGTGTGTGTGTGTATGTATGTGTGTATATGTGTGTGTGTGCGTGCGTGTGCGTGTGCGTGTGCGTGCGTGCGTGTGCATGTGTGTGCGTGTGTGTGCGTGTGTACATTTGTGTACGTGTGTGTGTGTGCGTGTGTGTGTGTGTGTGTGTGTGTGCGTGTGTGTGTGTGTGCGTGTGTGTGTGTGTGTGTGTGTGTGTGTGTGTGTGTGTGTGTGTGTGTGTGTGTGTGTGTGTGTGTGTGTGTGTGTGTGTGTGTGTGTGCGTGTGTGGGTACATTTGTGTGGGTACATTTGTGTGGGTACATGTGTGTAGGTATGTGTGTGTGTGTGTGTGTGTGTGTGTGTGTGTGTGTGTGTGTGTGTGTGTGTGTGTGTGTGTGTGTGTGTGTGAGTGTGTGTGTGTGTGTGTGTGTGTGTGTGTGTGTGTGTGTGTGTGTGTGTGTGTGTGTGTGTGTGTGTGTGTGTGTGTGTGTGTGTGTGCGTGTGTGCGTGTGTGCGTGTGTGCGCGTGTGTGCGCGTGTGTGCGTGTGTGTGCGTGTGTGTGTGTGTGTTTACGCGTGTGTGTGTACGCGCGTGTGTGTGTGCGTGTGTATGTACGCGTGTGTGTGTGTGTGTACGTGTGTGAGTGTGTGTACGTGTGTGTGTCTACATGAGTGTTTGTACATGTGTGAGTGAATACGTGCATGTGTGTGCATATGTTTGTTTGTGGTTGGTGTGCGTGTGTCGTGTGTACATGCAAGCGTGCGTCCGAGTGTGATGTGTGTTGTGTGTGTATCCATGTGTGTCTGCCTGTTTGCACTTATATGAAGTATACTCACAAATGACTTATTCATAGCACGTTTTGTTTCTTCAGACCCTTGCCCATATATCTTCTGGAAAAGCTTATTGAGGGCGGCATCTCCTTCTAGTTTCTCATCCTCTTCCTCAGCTTTTAATTGTGCTTCTATCTTATCCCAGTCGTGTTTCTTAGATGATGATGTCGGGTATGAAGGAACCTTTGCATCTGATGAGGTTGCTGAAAGTAAGGAACATAGGGCCTTTTAGATTTTTTTTTAAGAAATAGAAAAATAATAATGATAATAAAAATAAACAAATAAATACAAATATATTTATCTCTGAGACAAAAAACAGACATGCACCTACATGTGGAAGCATGCACACGTACACATGCCCCCCCCCCCCACACACACACACACCAATATATCACTCTTTGTTCCTGTATTCAAAATTAAATAATCACCACATACTAGGCTTGTCTCTTCCTCTCAAACTCTTAATATACATAAAATTACTTCTTGTTATTATTGTCATTTCAAATTGCTGAAATTCGGACAGAGAAGTCTTACCTCCAGGAACTGCTTTAGGAACAGGTGCAGTTGCATCTCCTTCCAGGGCTACCCAACGAATGCAATCAACTTTCTTCAACTTTACCTCTACCTGCAAAATACGCACAGATAGTTGGTATCATATGTACAGAATACATGTATTTTAGCTTATAAATCAGCAGCTTTACATCAAGAAACAAAGTCAAACAGACTTCAAGATCCAAGACCAACAACACAAACAGACAGATAGAAATAGAAACAGAAACAGCCAAATACACACACACACACATTGCAATTGCATCTGCATGCATTTAAAAAATGGATACTTATATATTTCACACTTAATAGAACTGAAGACATCAATTAAAATAAATACTAGACTACCAATTCAATTCTTTTTCCAAGTAGTTGGGTACTACTGATTGGGAAAAAAAGAACCTCTTATCTCTGAAGGTTTACTTGATGAATTATTGTTTTTATATGGTTTCCTTGTCCTTTTATCTTAAATTTAACTACATAAAATGGTTTGCATTTCATGTTTGAAAAAGGTGATAACTGAAAGATGCTTTAGTGATGATACCTATATTGTCATCAGCATTATCATCAATATTACTACTTAGAATAACACTAAAATAATAATTATAATAAACATCACCACTACAATTATCATTATCATTATAATAAAAAAACAAAAACAAAATAATAACAATAATAACAATGATAATGAAACAATGACAGTAATAATAACAATGATAAACCATTACATCAATCTGAAGAATGCAATGTCAACATTTCAATCTTAAATTCTTATCACCATATCATCAATGAAATGTTGTTTTTTATTGACAAAAAATCCATCAATGAGAGCACATCCAAAATGTGACAGCTACTTTAGTAACCATGAAAATGAAAAAAAAAATCTATTTATTGGAAGCATGCCATTTTTATTTGAAAACTTATTGAGTGCAGATCAAGAATTAATGATGTTAATCAAATCCCTATTGGTCTTTATGGGAAAGCGCTAACAAGGCATTCCTGGTGTTCCATGAAGAAAATGGTCTTTAAAAGTATCTGCTTATATAACTTGCTTGTGCTAAATGAAGAATAAATACAGTAAGTCATAGAATGGTAAGTAAGTTAATATTGGTCATGAGCACAATAGTAACTATCATCACTGATGAAATGCTGCAAACTGATGCTGTGTTGGACAAAGTGTATTCCATATGGTCTACTGGCCATTTAAAGAGGGACACGAGATTTTACCAGAAAAATTGGTGAATTTCCCTATGCCCAAGACAGAAAAACTTTTCCCAGTTAGTGTACACAATATATTTACAGAATCTGCAAAGAAACCCTTACTATCACCTAACTCTCATACAAAAAAATTAATCAAAATCGGGATTAAGATTCAAGTATCCTGGGTCCTAAT
>NC_091578.1:7494377-7496877 GCF_042767895.1 Penaeus vannamei
GAGAGAGAGAGAGAGAGAGAGAGAGAGAGAGAGAGAGAGAAAAGAGAAAGAGACACAGAAAGAGAAAGAGAAAGAGAAAGAGAGAGAGAGAGAGAGAGAGAGAGAGAGAGAGAGAGAGAGAGAGAGAGAGAGAGAGAGAGAGAGAGAGAGAGAGAGAGAGAGAGAGAGAGAGGAACATACCTCTACAGCTTGCATGTACAACCCACCTGCTTGGAGTTGACCCACTTCCCGTCTACTTCAGAAAACAATAATACCCACAGATTACTAAATATTCTCTCTCTCTCTCTCTCTCTCTCTCTCTCTCTCTCTCTCTCTCTCTCTCTCTCTCTCTCTCTCTCTCTCTCTCTCTCTCTCTCTCTCTCTCTCTCTCTCTCTCTCTCTCTCTCTCTCTCTCTCTCTCTCTCGATGTATAAGCATAAAAACACATATAGACAAAGTTATAAAAAATAAAGCAAATCATCCACATTCTGAGGTCAACAACTGTAAAAATAATAATAATAATAATAAAATAATAATAATAAAAAAAAAAATAATAATAAAAAATAAATAAATAAATAAAATCTGTGGTGAAACATTACAATACACTTCACCCTTAAAACTGCAAATCCTCTGGTTTATATTTCCCAAAGAGCTGTAAAGGAAACTACAGAATATCCCCAATAAATGTATTCAGACTAGTTAATATATCATCTTGAATTTTCAGTTGACAAGATATCAGCCAAAATTTTTTGACATGATACATAATTAGTTCATAAAGCAAGGATGATAAATCATTTACCTTTAAAAACTGTTCAAGGCTACTTGAATCTGTTACCAAATGATTCTCCAAAAATACTTGTGGGAAATGATGAACAGAAAATTAATAGACAGGGACAATGCCTCTATCTACTAGCAGTGAGAAGAATTCAAGACTAAAACAGATGAAGACCTAGCTAAATAACAAAAAAGCTGAAACTTATTAAAATCTTCAAGTTGGCAAGAATACTTCAAATGAAAAATGTCCCTTTTGTTTATCACAGACATTTTAGGCCCTTCATGCTCATGTACAATGTAGCACATACAGTACATGTGGAAAGATCAAAATATTTGTCCAAAGAATTATTTCAATGACAATCACTTTTCCTACTCTATACCAAGCCATGCATGAAAAATCAGCCACCCAATGAAAAAATCACAAGCATATTTTGGCAACAGCATATTCAGTTTTCTGATATAGGAGGCTAAAGAGCGACTTTCTTTGCGGGACAGTAACTCTTTAATAAATACAGTCACAGCCAAACAATTTAAAAACTGTTTAGTACACACAATTCTGAGTAGGATGAACCATTCATAGAATGGAGGGAGGTACATGCACCCCCCAAGAGTCCAGTCATAACATGGCACGGCCTTACAAGCTTCACATTAGAATCAAGTTAAATTACAAACTGAATTAGATTTCAATAGCTCCATTTCACTATGATATCTTTTAAAATTTTCTAAAGCATTACATTATATACCCAGGATGCCAGTCATGGCAAATGAACTATGACTAGATAAAAGTAAGTAATTACAAATAAGAAGCTACAATTAGTAGCACTAACAATCTACCTTGATTTATGTCACATATTAACTTTCATATGATCCTTACAAAGTCTTTGAACTAATTCTTTCTGACTATACACTTCCCAGCTCTCCCTCTCTGTAAGAGACAACCACAACTAAGAAAGAGTAAACAAGGCAGAGAAAGGACCTGGCATGCTGCCATACCATTACCATACACAGACATAGAAAGAATAATGAATCTGTAATGTGAAGTAATTTACCTGTATGCTAATATTTATAGGCTAATTTCATCTATCAAGAAACAGGAATAAAATCTTAACAATGACTATTTCACCACCCTGTATATATCATTTCTCTCTTTATGAGTGAGATGACATTCCCTTTTCCCTTTCTTTCTTCCCTTTTTTCATCTACTTGAGGAAAGACAATGTATATAAGTTAAAACTTGATGTGATGAATACTTCATAAAAATTTCTTATATGTCAATATGAATAATTTTCAGTAAACTATCTACAGGGACATGATATAGCAAATATTAATTTGAACAAGTTTCTATACACTGATGTCTAAATATCAAAATAAAGCCATCCATATAGCATCCTTTTTGCAATATCAAACTATTGGATCTGGGTGTCTGCACACACGCGTGAACCAAAAGCCAGGCATCAGGCTTCCCTGAGTATCTCGTCTTCCAAGTGTGGGGCTTGTAGGCCTGGCCTGCACACATACACTCATGCCTGGTTTCAAGACTCCTCACCTCCTCTTGACAATGCTATTAACCCTTTTTCTGCAGCCTCATTTTTGTTGTTCGGTCAACTTCCATGGTCTTTATTCGACACTAGCTATGTTGCACTAAGATAATAACAGACTGAGCAGACTATCTATAGGGGTAGTTTATACTCTGTGCAAACACAGTAATAGTAAGTAACACTGTGTTTTTATCTTCTACCTTTACATG
>NC_091578.1:7514377-7516877 GCF_042767895.1 Penaeus vannamei
ATATATATATATGTATATATATATATATGTGTGTGTGTGTGTGTGTGTGTGTGTGTGTGTGTGTGTGTGTGGTGATAATATATGTATATATATATATATATATATATATATATATATATATATATATATATATATATACATACATACATACATATGGATGGATGGATGTTTGCACATATGTATGTGTATATATGTATATATTCATATATATATATATATATATATATATATGTATATATATATTTACATATATTTTTATACATATTCTTATGTATATAAATAGGTTTTCGTGCATTATATATAGATGTATACAAATGTGTATGAAATAATGCGTACATAATATGTTCGTGCATATGAGTGCGTTGGCTGCAGACGGACTCATTGTTTCTCTGGTCGGACTTCCTCCCTGTCGCTATTTTTGCCAGGCGGGCATTTCTCTGCGTGTGCATTCGCGTGAGCGGGCATTTCCGTGCTCGCTGTTTGACATTTTCTCTACTGGTCCTTTGGTTCACATTCGGGAAAGCAAGACACTTCTCTTATATGTAGCACGTTTGCTCTTTCGTGATACTAACATCTAATGCTGCTCTATTTATGACCAACTTTAGGGACAATGTAGGATCTTATTTTACTATAACCTTCTCATCATTTTGTTTTCGGAAGAAACAAGGAATAGTTAAGTTCTTGATTTTTCATTAATGGTATCACCTTGGTCTGTCAAAAGGAGTATTTTGTTGTTGTTTTTTACCAGCACTCTAAGTTTATTGTCCAGTCAGCATTTTGAACCGGAAATTATGTGAATTCAGGTCCCATTCATCTCGTCCATCCTTGGTCACTGTATTCGGTTTCCAGTAGGTCATATAAGCCGTGAGTCATTGGAGAGTACTCAGTTGAATCCCTTGAAAACAATTCTCTTGGCACCTCTCCCATTGCCACTTGTGAGAAAAAGGAAACAGTGGCAAAACTTAGACGAAAATCAATCACGCTCCTTCATAAACTTTAACACCAAATAACTAGTAGGGAAATGCCCAGCTGCACAAAATCTCGAAATATCATCCTCTCTCCCTTTTCTCTCTCGTCTGGCTTCATATTTTACAAGGAAAACTCTGGTTAGCACATTAAATTTGTTGGTTTGGATATAAAAGAAATTTCACGATAGAACATTTTATTATTCAATATTCTGACTACCGTAGTTAATCACATAGGTCAATGTATTTTGATAACTATATACTGGAATCTCTAATTTATATTCTATTGACTTCATATCATTAGCCGTGTGAGAGACAATGTTTTTTTTTTTTCAACTGGGTTTGCATATAACTAGTTAAAACGAAATGGGGCTGTGATCAAGGAAGAAGGTGCTTGAAATTCCCAGCTTCCTGATTGCTTTACCGCTTTATTGGCCATCGGCATCTCGGGTCAGACTTCGGTGATACAGAACTTGAATAATTTCTCACAATGCTGATTCACTTCTCACTTTAGGTAAATCTGTAAAGTAAACCCGATCCCTAAAATCCCTTTACGACCTGGGAGTTGATAATGATTGTTATTTTCCCAGCTGAAATTACTAGTCGGACTTCTTTTAAGCATTTTTTGCAGAAAAGAAGTACGTCCCTTTTTTTTATGTCATACGATTTTCATTAATATTACTTCCGTGAATATAAAAAAGGCAACCTCAACATTATTTGTTAACAAAAGTGTCATATGGACTAATATCATACCCAAACATGAAAAAATCAATTTCGTAAATTTGGTAAAGCCTCTGCAACTGCTGCAGATTAATTTCTCTAAAGAATGCAGCCTCAAAACTCGCTGGCCTGTGATCACTTGACCGTTGGGCCCCGCCATAGCCCACTTTCTCTCCTGCCTTGAACTGCACACCCTTAGGTAATGGATCGCGCTTCCCTTCCCAGTCGACGGGGTTCGGAAGCAGATCCTCCCTGGTGCCGTGAACCTGCTTCGGCGCCAACTGCGGAAGGCCCGTGAGATCGACGAGGTACCGCGTGTCCTCTCGCAGACTCTCAAGGTGCATGACGATGTTGTAGCGGTGGTGGCAAGGCGTGCAGATCAGGTAGTACGGTTGCCAGTGCTCGTTGTATTCCCACGGTGGCGTGTCCAGGAGGTATTCGACGAACTCCCCGAAGGTGGGAACTTCGCTGTACTCCACTGGCTGCTCTTCTAAGCGATATCTTTCGATGATCTCACGGCCATAACGTATTTTAAAGGACCGGAATTTCGAAAGGGGCGCTTTATCCAATAGCCGATCTCTGTGAAAGGAAAAACATTTTTTGGGTGAGTATGGTATATGACAAAATAAAATCCCTTCATTTAATGCATTCTAGCAAATTTTCTATACATTTTCATCATACGATCCATCTCTAAGTTTCCCCATTTCGCAATGAGAATATTCAACCATGCATCGGAACAACAGCTGTGAGCCTCTTTTCAAAAATATGCCAAAGCTACACCAGTGTTCCAACCGGGACCCTTTACTTTGGACCGC
>NC_091578.1:7541877-7569377 GCF_042767895.1 Penaeus vannamei
ACGTTCAATCAATGGGAGATATAATATATACTTGATATCAGGAACTAAATAGTCAGCCCTTCTACTATCATATCTTAATTTTAAAAGTATACTCTTTTTAAAGCCTAAATTACTGTGAATGTCACATATTTAGGATTATAGTTTGTAAATACCATATTTTCTTTCATTAGAAATAATATTACTAGAGTGCCATGCCAGACAGTTGACAATAGCCAATTGTATTGCTCAATAGTCTGTGGGCATTAAATGTCTGTGACTTGTATTCAAAACAGGAAACTACAAAAAGAATGCTTTTAAAGTGTATGTTTATGTCATATTTAGCTTGACAAGAATTTGTGGAGCTAATACTCAATCCCTAGAAAGAGTTGATATTCAAAAATATTCCATTCTATGGTCTCATCCATTATATGAAACAAATGGGCAACCTGGTAAAAGTATCCTTACAACCCTATTTTTTTTATGATTGTCATTATCAATATTGTTATTAATATTATCATTATTAT
Source organism: Penaeus vannamei (assembly GCF_042767895.1). Taxonomy (NCBI): domain Eukaryota; kingdom Metazoa; phylum Arthropoda; class Malacostraca; order Decapoda; family Penaeidae; genus Penaeus; species Penaeus vannamei. The sequence continues at coordinate 7,542,381 of NC_091578.1, forward strand.
TATTATTATCATCATTACTATTATTGGTTATTAATATTATTCCTGTTGATATTGTAATCACAATCATTATTGATATCATAATGATTGTAATTTATCATCACTGTATTGATGTAGAAAAAATAAACCTGAGATGGTTGTCAAAAATAGCCTGGCCCACACAGATTTGGAATCTGAAAGCAGCTGACCCTTTAAAGGCAAAAGAGATGGTTAAGGAAGTTAACAAGCATACACCAACTGCTGATTGGAACCATACATGCACTAGACAATGATTGAAAAGTAATTCACAAATTGATTTGTATTAAGGTCGTAGAGTTCAAGTTTGCAGTACATAAATAAATTTGACTATGTATGTCGTAAAGTTTACCTGATGATATATCCTTTATTGCCCATTTTATTTTATTTTGCTCAACTTTATTGCTATTGTATTTTGTAATGCTTTTTAAAGTTTGGTTTACCTTTTAAGGGTGACTGATTACATAAATATTTTCTTGATGAAACATGCCTTTGTTAAAGAAGATGAAATGGCATAGAACATCATAATATTAGATGCATACTCACATTTACTCCCGTACTCACACATACACCATACTTGCACCACAACATATCACATATGTCATACCAAGTCACACAATGCAAATAATGATACACAACATTGTGGCACACTATAACCACGTCCACCTGCCCCCACTTATTTTGTTTGAAGAATTGTACAGAAGTAGACATAAGTATTTAAATATTCAGAGGTTATTTAAATTATTTTCTCTACAAAATATCTGAGCCATTGAATATATGATTTGCAAAGAACATTTACTGACACTATAAGTTGGATCAAAGTAGCAAATGTTTTACTTCAGATTAAAAAACATGTGAGAAAGCAATGATTTTTTTTTAAAATCTAAAATCAGTGTTTGTAAATGTATTGCTAGTTGATATGTTGCATTAATTTTGTGTTGTATTTAATAAGAATGTACTTCTGGATTGTGTTTTTCAAAATTCTGCTTGTGATTATCTACCTAAATTTTGGTAGGGATTTTAAGATTGATGATGTTTTCAGTAAATTATTTTTTTTTAATGTTCCAAGTTATTCATATTTTTTCAGCATAATTTTCAGAGCTTGATTTTATTGAAGTGCAGGTTATGCCTAAAAAAGAAAGCTTGAGAAATATTTGTAATCTAGATTGGTTGCAGAGATTGTCATAAAAAAATATGTTTATATACTATAGTTACAGCCAATAAACATTACTTTTGACACAAGTCCTTCAATCAAATGAGCTTCAGTTGTATATTGTGACAATTTGTGTACAATTGAGAGCAAGAGTAAATTTTAAAGGGTTCACTCATCTTAGACATGTTTGAATTGGAAGATCAGACTGATATTTTTACCAGTATATTTAGGTTTACAGGGTACTCAAATATGTGGTGTACAGGTGTTCTGAATTTGGATGATTTAAATGAAATTAGAGTATACTATAATATTTTGACATTAAAAAACTGTACTATATATATTTTTTGTAGTGATAATAGAGTATTTTCCACAAATTGTGATAGTTTTGCTTATTACAAGGTGCTATATCACTTAATCATACTAGTATTTGATAAATGTAAATTACACGCTCAGAGAATTTTTTTTCTAGTTGACTAACACATATATTTTTATGGTCAACTATGTAATGTTGTAGTTGCCAGCGGTATTATGGAATTCACTTAGGATTGTACCATAAGGAATAAAAACTAATTCGCAATCCATGTTTTAGGTTTTATTTTTCATGGTGAATTATCTATCCATTGAAAATTTTCTTCTGCGTCAAAATTCATATTCATTAGTAGCACATGCAAAATACACCAATAGGACAAGGCTTGGGTGGGAAGCTCAAGATAAAGAAAGGTTATACATTGTGGTAAAGTATTGTGGCAAAAGGGTAAAAAATGAGTCAATGATTAGAGCACATCATGCTGGATGTTAGGGCGTTGTAGGTTAGTATGGTACTGAAAAGGGCAAAGAGGAAATAGCAAATAAAGTATGAAGGCCATTCAGGACTGACACAAAGCCAGCCTTTCCTCTTTTCAGCATAGTTGTCACACTGTTGGGCATGGACAGTAGAAAGGAATAAAGAAGACAAGGAAAAGGAAAGGAGAAGAAAAGACCATGCAACATTCGTTGAGGCGAGGTCTATATAAGGACTTATGTAGGCCTTGATCACGACCACCTGGTCCTACTCTCCCTCTCATATGCCCCCCCCCCCCCCAGCGGCAACAACGGGCATGGGGTTTTGGGGGGAGGATGTCATAGTGAAGAAAATCCATCATTATTTGTTTCATGCCATGTGGGAGTTTGTGGAAATACTAGGTAGCTGTTGGTTTAAATCAGATTTCGGTTTTGCGGACATTTAACGAATATCTCAACAGGCAAAATGTGCAGTTCTGGAAATAAGAAATACGAACCGCTGCTTATTAGTGACCAAGGTCTATATTATTTGTATAAACCTTGTTAATGACTTGTCATCTAAACGATTCCTAATGAAAGGTCGTAATTAAATTTAAGAGACAGATGCGAGAGAGAGAGAGAGAGAGAGAGAGAGAGAGAGAGAGAGAGAGAGAGAGACAGACAGACAGACAGACAGACAGACACAGACAGACAGACAGACAGACAGACAGACAGAGATTGATTTGATTTGACAGAGACAAAGAGAGAGTGAGAGTGAGAGTGAGAGTGAGAGTGAGAGTGAGAGTGAGAGTGAGAGTGAGAGTGAGAGTGAGAGTGAGAGTGAGAGTGAGAGAGAGAGAGAGAGAGAGAGAGAGTGAGAGAAAGAGAGAGAGAGAGAGAGAGAGAGAGAGAGAGAGAGAGAGAGAGAGAGAGAGAGAGAGAGAGAGAGAGAGAGAGAGAGAGAGAGAGGGAGGAAGGAGAGAGAGAGTGTGTGGTGTGTGAGTGAGAGTGAGAGTAAGAAAGAAAAAGACAGTGAGAGAGAGAGAGAGAGCGAGGGGGGGAAGGGGGGCAATGTACAGTTTTCAGCACTGAACTCGGAATGATTTTGGCACTGACCTCAGAATGTTTTTAGCATTGACCTCAGAATGTTTTCAGCACTGACCTCAGATTGTGGATGATTTGCTTTATTATTTTATAATTTGGTCTACGTATGTTTTTACGCTTATATGGAGAGAGAGAGAGAGAGAGAGAGAGAGAGACAGAGAGAGAGAGAGAGAGAGAGAGAGAGAGAGAGAGAGAGAGACAGAGAGAGAGAGAGAGAGAGAGAGAGAGAGAGAGAGAGAGAGACTGATTAAGCATTCCGTGAATAAGAATATTGCGAGAGAGAGAGAGATTGATTAAGCATTCCGTGAATAACAATATTGCGAGAGAGAGAGAGAGAGATTAAGCATTCCGTGAATAAGAATATATATATATATATATATATATATATATATATATATATATATATATATATATATAGAGAGAGAGAGAGAGTGAGAGAGAGAGAGAGAGAGAGAGGAAGAGAGCGAATGAGAGAGAGAGAGAGAGAGAGAGAGAGAGACTGATTAAGCATTCCGTGAATAAGAATATTGCGCCCTAACAGCTCTGGCTTCTCCGGCCGGAGACGCTGACTTGGCCCAAGTGTAATAACGATGATGGAATGCGCAGACCAGAACCCGTATGTAAATTATCAATAAATTTGCCTGAACTGTATAATATCACCCCTTATTGGCGCTAAGACATCCCCTGAAGAAGTCAAAATCAAACTCCAGTCAATTCACCCCAAAATATGGTCACAATTTAATGCACAATATTGTCGCAGATTTGGTCCCGTTAGTGCACAAACAGCACAAACACTCCTCAATGTACTCTTGTACTGTACATGTTACTTCGCGGGTAAGTGTATAACGAAAAAATGCAAAAATGGAGAGGGAGTGCGACGATCGTGCCTGAACAATTTAAGCTTCATAAAGGAATAACATAAAAGAAGACGAGGTCATTAACAGCTTTTTACGCAGGGTTCCGGACAACATTGACTGAATGAAATGAATGACTGATGCACATGCTCTCTAGTATACCTAACACTGTCAGTATGTAATATATGATATACAGTAAGAAACAAGTTCTTTCCTCAAAATTCAATTTTCATTCAAATGATTTAATTATTCAAATCGGTTTAGTATAAATTGTCCCATAATAATTTCGGATGTGTGATATAATCTTATCTATTAATCAAATGCAAATTTTATTTAGATAAAAAAATGTATAAAAATTGATAAATATAAATACATAACTATTACCTATAACTATTACGCATTAAGCTTTACTAATCATAAATACTTAAATATTCAATATCCTGAATTCAGTGTGAAATACATTATTATTGTTCATTCCTACAATGGTCAATCTATAGATATATATATGATTAGTTCTATTTTCATACTTTAAACTCATAAGGAAAAAAATGAGATTCCCATATATACAATGAAAAAAAGGCATCCAATGAAGCCATGATCAGTTTTACATTTGTGGTCAACTGATCTGAAAAGAACAATGCCGAGATACTGAAAGATACAGTTGATATTAGCATAACAAAAGATATCTAATCTGTGCAATGAAATAAAATGGCCTAATGTTACATAAATGCGCCCGCTGTAATACAAGGTTCCGAGCGTATTCCAATAAGATATTATTTGTAGATCTCTCCCTGGAGAATTATTGTCATAAAGATTCGACCCAAACTCCACATTTCATTTTGTGAGATTATTCCAATATTAGACCTTGGAATATATAGAAAAGTTAATGGCCTTTACTAGAGCGCTAAACGCAGCGTCACCAGCGGTCGCTAACTAGTCTTTCTAATTATTTTTTCTCTTGATTATTGTTTTTCTACATCATTGTTTTGCCTAGTGACGTTTCCACTTAAAATATTCTCTATTTCACTGAATAGTAGGCATGTTTTCCATTTGAAAGAACGAGGAGTTTAAAAGCAAGAGATAAAATGTTCATCATATGATGATTTAAGATTTAAAGGAAAACCTTTTTAATTCTCATAATCTCCTTTCGTTTGCAATTAATCTCAAGGTATATTGTTATGGAAATTACAGAAACAGAAGCCGTAAAAAAAACAATCCCTCTGATAAAATATTAAGCAGAGGTCTTGACCAACGCCTGCATTCGAATGATAGTCTCTCTCCTACGGTACGCAAACGACACTATTGCCATGGCGAAAGTCTAGCCGTTTATGGAGTTAGATTGGGAAAGCAAGAAAAAAATTCTGGACAAGACAGTTTCTTGCTTAAAAAGCCTTTAGTTACCCCGGGAAATGGTAGTTTTCTGTAAATCTTTCTAACTCATTGTAAGTAGCATGATCCTTTTGAGAACATAAATGGAGGTTTTAGGTTTAATGAACTTCAAGAGAGGATAATGATATGTGGTGTTACAGAAGTCCATTTATAACAATGTTTTTGCATGGTGGTGACGAAAAGCCCGCCAGACCCAAGTGCTGCGCGATTGGCTGGCCGCAAGGTGGAGCGAGATTCAGGCAGTGATTGACTCCTTGAATGTGTGGCTAACTGGCGGTGTGTATGAGAAGGGATTCACGGCGCAGGATTCTGTTGTTCCCTCAATGGAAAAGTGACTGTGTTATCTTGTGTTTAATAATATACCAAAGTTGTGCGTGTGCGTGGGGTGACCGCCTTTCCCCGACGTGACTTGTTTTTGTCAATAAACTGGATTGCTACCTGCCTGTTTTCACATCCCCGGTAATGTTACTCAGTGCCCTGTGTGTGTGTGTGAACAATTGTCAGAGGCAGATCACCGAACCCAGTATAACAGACGGTAAAGGAGTGCAGCATCCTGACATGGGTGAGTTGTGTGAGACAATACTTCTTGTCGGTGTGTATGATTTACCTACTTGAGAAAAGTACTCCCTCAATTGGGCGTCAGGAAAGGGTTACGTGACAATATATATTATTTCTTTATCAACTTTTTCTCTCCTTTATTTCACTGACGGAGAAGATGAAAAGTACGTGATGGCATATTGAGAAGTACATCGTTAGCTTTTCAATATTCACGCACTTATGAGTTTATGGACGACCTAATTATGAAATAAATAACGAAATAATTTTGTTCCAAGGCTGAAGCATGGTCTCTCCTCGTAGAAGGATCTGTGTGAATACTTCATTTATTTTCTGAACCAGTCATTTAGCGATGGAAAACGACAATTATCACATATAACAGCATTAATTATATAACAAAATAATATATTTGCAAGGTGGAGTAGATGTGTGCTTTCTATCGGTTATATCTCGGGTCATATGAAGATAATTAACTTACCTTTGAAAAATCATTGAACTTCGACTTCTGTCATCTTTCCCTTTGACCCTGAGGCTGCTTGCCCAGGACTTTGCTTCGCTGACTCTCCGTCCAGATTACCCGACCCTGGACACCGTTGAACAGAATGATCCAGGAGCGCCCAAGGTCTATATAAGTACAGGTCTCGTCACTTCGGAGTTCTGCGCAGCTTTGGGTGATAAGGCCTATGACGTCACTAGGAGTAGACTGGGTGGGGAGATAATAGAAAACGGTAGCAAATGAGCAAATAATGAAGTAGTTTTTGATGCCGACACGTTGAACGATTTGCATAGTAGACAGATTTTACAGGCGATGATTATCAGCGATTATTTGTAGGTCTGTATCACATATTTTACGTGAATTCAGGTTTGTAATTCTCATTCTGAAGCTTAGGTATGGTTTAACAGAGAAGTTAAATAAACAAAGAAGACTTGGCATATTTAAACGAATATATTATAAAACAAATTATACAACCAACGCACTGCATAAAATCGAATGACGTCACAATAGCTTTTGTATGTAAACATTGACAGTTGCAGGTAACCACAAGATATTGATGGGTAATTTTTGCATAGTGGACAGATTTTACAGGCGATGATTATCAGCGATTATTTGTAGGTCTGTATCACATATTTTACGTGAATTCAGGTTTGTAATTCTCATTCTGAAGCTTAGATATGGTTTAACAGAGAAGTAAAACAAACAAAGAAGACATGGCATATTTAAATGAATTTATTATAAAACAAATTATACAACCAACGCACTGCATAAAATCGAATGACGTCACAATAGCTTTTGTATGTAAACATTGACAGTTGCAGGTAACCACAAGATATTGATGGGTAATTTTATGGTCCTTTATTGGTGTTGTCAAAGGATGATTTTGTGTTTGTCAGTTGCAGGCAAGTTATTTAACTTACTTGCATTAAAGGACTTACAAACCCTATGCACCGTGTAAAATAAAGACACCGGTATGATAAAAAAGTGAATGTTTACATACACTGTCCCTCTAGTTTGGGGGCTGCTTGTCCTTTTCTTACGGTCTTTCTTGTTCTTTACCTTGCCTGACTCTCCGTCCAGACTACCTCCTGTTGCATCCCGGTGATCTTTCGATTACTAACGGCAAATGGTTCGGCCGTCTATTGAGTAGCAGACAAGTCCATCGCTAGCTTTTCAATGTTCCCGCATTTTTAGTTTATGGATGACCCAGATTTAGAATAAACAACGAAATCTTACTTTCGGGGTGAAGCATGGTTCTCGCCCCGTAGAGTTTAACACGTGGTGCAAAACGACAACAGATCCGCGATAGGTTACATGAAGATATTAACTTATCTTTGGAAAATCACTGATCTTCGACATCTTGCTGTCTTCCCCTTTGGCCTGGGAGCTGCTTCGTCGGAATCTTGGTCATTACCGCCTATTTAATGTCGTCCTTTTGAACTCTTGACGGAGAAAATGAAAAAGACCGCGAACGACAAATGGTTATCCCGCATGTTGCGTAACTGACAAATTTTAAGTACATCGTTAGATTTTTCAATATTCACGCATTTACTAGTTTGTGAATGACCCAATTATATGATAAAATAATCTTGCTCTAAGGGTGAAGTATGGTTCTCGCCCAATAGAGTTTAACCTGGAACATTGCTAACTCGTAATTGTGATCGAAAACGACTGCAGATTCACACATATTAATTGCTGGACGAAAATAATGTACTTGCAAGATGGGATGGGTGTGTGAAGCGGGAAAATTACCTCTCTTCATGTCCTTTCCTGCTATCGGGGACAGGAGAGTCGCGATCTGTATATGAAGGTATTATGAACTTTCTGTGGGTATATCTTGCTATCTTTCCTTTTTCTGGGAGCCGCTAGCCTTGTACTCTCCGCCGGACTCTTCGTCACGACCGCCTGTTCCATGTCGACCTTTTGAACACTGACGGAGAAAATTATAAGAAATGGACCAGCTATGATACAGAAAAATGTACAAACATCATAACTGCCCATAAAGAAGGTCACAGAATCTAGACTGATTCCATCGATGGGCGGAAAGAGGAAACAAGCCTACGTTTATTGATCCTTTAAATCCTGATGACCATCCACCTGGTCTTGTTAAGATTTCAACTGACTGCATATACCCAGAATGTTGCCAAATCCTTGCAAAAGGCAATCTGGAGGATGTGCGCCCACATAAGTTGGCAGGAGTACCTCCAACAAGGTTTCATAAGTCAAGGTAGATGCACTTATCATCAGCAAAGTCTACTATGAAGAAAAAGACCCAAGTTTAAGTGAGTAATTGTAGGTCAGTGGTTCTTAGCCTTATATATATATATATATATATATATATATATATATATATATACATATATATATATATATATATAAATATATAATATATATATATACATATATACATATATACATATATACATACATATATATATATATATATATATATATATATATATATATATATATATATATATATATATATATATATTATATAAAGTGTGTTATGGAGTATGAATCACATTGTTATCAAGCTTGTTATTTGACCATGCTTATTATTGAACAAATATGAGTAGAGACTAATAAATATACCTAAATGGAAGTCCTGTTCTGTGGCTTTTTCACCTAATCAGATCGTGGTTTTGTGCAAGATTTTATTGGAAATGTATTGCCAAGCCCTTCAGCCTTCTGAAGACTGCCTACGCTGCCTGAACGGGAAAGAATGCTTGTCGTCGCCATCAGCTGTCTCTTTTTTAGCACGTTACCACCGGTGTGCCCCACAGTTACAGAAAACATCTGTCCAATAATCATCATCTGCTGTGCTACAAAATGGAAGTAGCTAGTTGTTACAGGAGCAGAGCCAACGCCAATAGAGGTATGTCATGGGGTTATGGCAGAGAGACCAGATCTTCGCATTTCACGAGGAAGATGACCTATTTATTCAACAGGTTCATCTGACTGAGACTGGAAAGAAGACTACTGGGGTTATTGCAGATGCCATGTGCTTGTTTTATTGACTCATTATGTGGAAAGACAGCTTAGTTTTGACTTGGTGATGATGGGTACAAGTTTTTGATCAAGTGTGGATATAGAGACAAATGTGGAGACACTTTGTGACATTGTTGGAGATCCTTTACCCACTCATGCTTTTCGGGGTGTGACACGGTAAAGGTAGTGTGTTCGAGAATCTTAAAAAGAAAGATAAATAGAAACTCTTAGCAAGTTGGGCTACAATGAAGAACAAATTCTGAATGTAGTTCGTGAAGCTCCCGAATTTATTGCTGCTTGTTGTGGATTCTACTTGAAGAGGATATGGCATCACTTTGATATGTGGTTTGATATAGGAAAATTTCGTCAAAGAAGCTGAACCTTCAACACCGGCTCTAAGAGGCCTTCCACTGACGACTGAAGCATTTGAAAACCACGTCACAAAAGGCAAGTCACAAGCAGCCATCTGGAATGTGTTCGCAATCCACTAGATTTACACCCAATCGGGCAAGGATAACCATATGCTGCAATAAATCAGTAGTATAGCACCTGACATGTCTTTTGCTTCAGTAGACGTGCTGATGCTGATCATGCGTGGATGTTCTTCCTCGCAACCATGCTCAACATCCCTCTTTATCCGCGTTTCAGCGCATTTATCATGTTCATTTTTTGGTATGAGTTGCGGAGGTGAGAACAGTAGAAACCAGAGAACTACACAGTAGAAGATAATGATTATCAAAATGATTTTAAATAGACTTTCGAGTGTTGGATACTAGAGACTGCATATAATTTATATGAGAAATCTAATTATTGCGCGATTTTCAATATTTTGTACCCCGTGATATTGCAATTTACTCTTTTCATTTTATAGTTGTATGAAAATAATACAGTGATTTGTGCTTTGAAGTAATGAGGTAAATAATTGCAAATTCACAATGTTAACTTACGAATTGTTCATTGCAGCCTCCATTTGACTAGAGCACATTGCAATTGATAGCAGCAGCCCGCTCCACCAGTAGTTACCAGTGGTTATCTCGAACTTTTGCTTGCTAACCCCGGGTGATTGAAAGGCAATGGTCACCTCAATCCCTCGTTCCACCAACATCTTGCTCCCGTTTACCGACGAAACTTACAACTTCGGACAACCAATCACGACTCTATTGTTTTTATTTTTACATGTGTGATTGTTTTGTATATGGTGAAGAGTAAAATCGTGAAAGTGAAACCATGGGCAAGATATATATTGTGTGTTTGTATATATGTGTATATATGTGTATATATGTATATATATGTATATATATATATATATATATATATATATATATATATATACAAGTATATGTACATATATGTGGATGCGTGTGTGTATAAATGTGTATGTATATGTATATGTATGTATGTATATATAAATATATATATACATTATATATATATATATATATATATATATATATATATATATATATATATATATATATATATATATTGTGTGTATGTGTGCATCCACATATGTCCCACGTGTGAGTGTGCTAAAAAATGTTGTACAATTTGAGAGGCGTTCGTTAGTGTCAAAATCGAATAATACGCAGCCAGGGTCGGATTTCTGTATAGGCCTACATAGGCTATGAACCAGGAGCCCTAAGCAGTGGGTCATCTGTCAACACAAAAAAGACTATAGTTATGAGTTAGAAAATGAAAATAAATCTACAGCAATCAAATCAATCTGTATTTTTACTTATTCTTTTCCTAGTTGAGATCTTTGAAAAATATTGACCACCCTATTGCTTCACCGGGACATTTTAGACTCAAAAAGGCCAATTGTTGAGAAGCATGTTTTGATCTGCGGATTAGTGTGCGCATTCGAGTCGTGTGTATTTCTCAGCGAAAACATACGTGCGGATTGTGTGTGTTTATGAGTCGCACATGGCTACACCTCCATTAAATTGAATTGACTTCCTCTGAATCTATCGAGGACCTTTCAAATCTTGAAAACTCTGCAAACTGTTTGGACAACTAGTTTTAATGGGGACCTCTCTATTACCTAAATTTGTTGTAAATATATTTTTTAAATGCCTTGAGTAAATGTTTTTTTCCTGATATTAGAAGAAGGCGATCGACAATAATGCAATATCCAAACAAAGGAACAAGGCAACATCAACATGCCATTAACTATGAAGGTGCTGGCAGCCATTAAAAATATGGAATATACATTTTTTAGGCCAATACAAAATGTATGTGAATTTATAAATGTTCTTTACATTTAGACTATTTGTAACATTCGGTCGGTTTGTTAGAATTGTGTGAGGCCCGACCCAAAGAATATTCGTATACTTGACATGCATAATTAAATAAATAAAAGCATATTTATCTGGCTAGACATGAATATCAACCCGGTAAATAGATGGTTAAATGTATATCTATGAGAGATATAGACAGATATGCCTTTATTTTTGCATCTGCACTCATGAAAATTCATTGGGTCGCGGATTATATCTGTCTGCACAGTGTACATTCCTATTGTTTACATGTGTCTATAATACTGGTTTACTTCTGTGCTGAATCCTTTTTGACTTCATGGTTTACCTCATAAATAGTGTTTATTTTGTCGTCCGGCGGCTTTTTACATGCACAACGATTAGACTGCATTGAGACATCTAAACAGTTGAAATTTTAATAAATTACACAAAGTCGACATGAAACCAAGTCTTCAAGGAATGCTGCATTACAATTAGATAAATGAAGCCGATGGCAGTGCTGTCATTGCGAAGGGAGGACTAGACAATAAGATTTAAGTTGAGAGCCAGAAGTTGCCCTTCTGATCAGCCAAGGTCTTCCATTGGGGAGCGGGGAACCGGGGACATGGTCGGCCTGCCTCTTGCAACCACGTCACATCATATGAGCCTTGGAGAGATGAGGCAAACGCTTAACTCAAATAATACGTTCAAACGAATGTATTATGCATATATAGTCATCGCACTTTCTTGAAATGCACAGATCGTTGTAAATTACTGCATTTAAGCATTTACCAATTTAATGGGAAACTAGTGCCTGACTGTCTTATCAAATCGACTGTCTATTAGTTGGGACAATTGAGAGCATGCCTTCATTATTATTACGTTTATTGTGATTTTGTTATTGACACTAAAGCATATTTTCATATATCTAATAAATTCTTCAACAAGGAACTGTCCACGTTCCCAACGTAGTTGACTTTTTAAAAATGGCAAGAAATATACATCTGCAAAATATTGCGCGGCCCAGATTAAGAACCACTGATCTAGAATAATACAGGACCCGTCAAATTTATTTTCGTTTATACTAAACCTATCGAAACGTGAAAGACAAATTCGTTATAGAGGGATATAAACTTTTAACAGCATAACTGATAATATGCGTTGAACTGTAGAGCATATAGATTTTTTTCTTCATTGAGACAACTGACAAGACTAAATTGCCTTTACAACTCACAAAGTATACATGAAGAAAGCATGATACCTTGAGCAAATCATTCACCATGACAGATGGTCATCATATCTGCATATCCCAAAACTTATCCTTTAGCTATTTCTGTTTATTGACCATATCCTTCTTCCCTCTCTTTCTCTTCTACTTCGCACTCTGCTTCCTCCTGGCCTCCCCACACTTTCTCCCTCCCTCCCATCTAGTCTTGATACCAGGAAAGGGGCTTGGGTATGCAGTCGTCGACGAGCACCTGGGTTTAGGGCCAAGGCTTTTCGCGCTCTGTCGAGCCTATCTCAACATGTGATGGTTGTGTGTTGTCTTGGTCTACGTTACCAGGGTAAATTCCCTTCGAGGGAGTATGATTCATGCTCTTTTGGACAACTGCATTAACAGCCAAGGCCCCTTTCTCTCCCCCTCCATATTCAGATCATCAACGGCACTGGTCCATATGACATGACCTATGTCTTGACATGATCTGTCGTCGGTGGATTGGGCCCTACCCAACCCTGTCTGTACACCTGTCGTCATAGTTCGGTCGTATGCAGGTAGACCTGTTTTCCTCAGCTCGTGACAATGTTGATAGGTTTTTGTCACAGGAGGCAACGCATTTCCTTTCTCCTACCTTTTGTCGAGCATCATATTCTGGGTGGTTCGGCTGATTTCTCTTTGATGGGAGTTCTTGCCAAGTCCTAGCCCTGGTTCCCCTACCTGGTCCGATGGTCCCATGGTCCTCGTCCACTCCCTACAGGGTCGGTGATAAAAGTGGCTCTATTCATTACTTTATGCGTGTAAAGACTGATGAGAAGGATGAATGTTGAGCCCTTGGTATTTTAATGTTAGATATAATACGTAGAGGCGAACAAAAGGCAAGTAAAGATAATATATCAAGTACCGATTGTAACATTCATCACAAGAAATATTTATGAATCTTGAAAAAAACTCGTCATGAATTAGAGGCCGAAAAAAGCATATGTTGTACTATTTAATTAGGATTTTTCTTTATTCAGCATGAACCGAGTGTCTGCACTCAAGAAACGGCGCATAAAAAATGGTACCTCTGAGCGACCATAAAATGTTGGCAACACTGATCTCATATAACAGTGCTGCCAATGTCGCGCGATATATTTCTCCATGATAATATATGCAGCCGATGTCTTTTTCCCGTTATATGTATGCAAAAGTTTGATATTAAATGTCGCAAGGCAAATTGGTATTCAACGGTACAAAATCACTTAATCTGGTAATCATTACCTGTCGTACGCAGTAATTCAGGAAACTTTTGTTTCGCTTTCTTAACTAAAACAGATTTGATCTGCATGAAGTTACATTATGTATTACATTGTATGAGTATGTAAAGTTAAATATATTATGTGAATAAAGCAGATCATTGTAAACAATCTTTTAAGATGGAAACATCAAACAGGTAACGAGTATAACGCATTTCCATATAATTTAAATAGCAGAGTTCCATAGGGCATATAAAGAGACAGAAAAAAATGAAACCCAAGAAATATTGACTGTTCTTGTTAACATCACGATTATATATAAATTTTAAAAGACTAAAAGGTTGGGATTCGAGCGCACATTATTGGAACAAAACAGATGCGGTCAAGCTCCCACTGGAGGCAAAGGCTTGAGCCGCGTCCTCTTGTTTTATTAATTTTTATGTTACTTGGCTTTGATGCTCGCAGCCCTCACCGCGTCGTAATCAACTGTTGTGGAGAGTGTCAAGGTGAGCTTGAGTGAGACAAGACTTGCAGTCGTCTCGAAATTCGGTCGTGAGAGTTGAAAAGTTTCGGAGATGAGGTGAGTCTGTCGAGGATTTTACAAGAGCTGAAGGAGGAGGGATGTCGCGGCGCCGAGATGAGGGATGCCTTTCGGATGCTGTGGGGCGTGACACCTGCTCTCTTCCCCTCTTGCGAGCCTTTTGATGACTCTGAGTGAGTGGCCAAATGCCGCGGGAAGTTCTGAATGAAAATAAGGATGGGGAATAGGAAAAGGCCAGGACTGGACCAACTCGGGGATTACTATTGTTTGGGCGAGCGGGATCTGAGAGATACACGGGTCTTTACTGTGTTTCCTTAATCTTGCTTTTATTATCCTTATCAAAATAGTTTTTGTATTATTGCTTATTATTGCATAAGATGATCCTTGTGTTTTAATATAAGATAGGCCTACATGTTTTTGTTGTTTTTTTTTAAGGTGAAGATGCATTTGACAGGTTGGTGGTGATAATTATTTGATAATAGCAGTTTTGTGATTGTAGTTGTTTTAAGATAATTAGCAAGTTAGGATGATAACTATTTTGTCAGCTGACAGGCTATGATTTTTTATAAGAATATGACATTGCTATTTTGACATAATACCTTCAGCCACTCATTGAAAACCTTTCAAGTGCATCTTTGCCTTAATAAAAATAAATAAATAAATATAGTGCTACTGGCAAATAGTAGATTCAGATCTGATTTTATTTTTTATGTATTTTCACTGTTGTACAACTTTTTGGAATAGCAATTCAGAGACTATCTTCTTATGAAATGTTAATTGTAGTTAGCTTTGCAAATTGTATAATGTCAATGTTGAAAATTGTAAATTTTTCATTTGTAAAATTCATAGCGGAACACATTATTCATCAGTGCTCCATATCTGTATGAATTTTTAATGTACCATTTTTAGTTGTGCCACATTATTTAAAGTTTTGTTTCTTTTGAATGCATATAATGTCATACTGTTAATTTCTATTTTTTGACAGATATCAGTTAAGTAAATTTAATAAAATGTCACACCAGATGTCAAGATTGTTATATGTTTTTGATTTCCATTATATATAGTTTATATTTTCTTTAAAAAAACATGATCAAGGAAATTTAACATTATGAGATACCATATATTTTTTGTATATTTATCAAAATTGATAGAAATCTTATATTATGTTTAAAGGTTTTTTGTTTATCAAATCTCAGTTTGCCAAAATAATGATCGGATGTATTTCAAATATCAGTATGCAGATAGGATCAAATTAGTTAAGGAAGAGTTTTTCCTTTATTTATCAATAAAAATGTATACTTATATGTAGAGTATTTTCTGTTTTTGATTGTCAGTTTTTTTGTTTTAATGATTTCATTGTTCAGGTGCCAAATGGATAATGTCTCATAATGGTTTAGATAGAAATGTGATATTAATTTCAATGTTTCTGAGCAACCTTGTGTGTTTACAGATGGAGTGGAACAGTCGACAGCAGATCCTGCAAAAATGGCAGCCCTTTGGCTTGCAACAACAGATGCAGCAAATACAACAGCAACAGATTCAACAGCATCAGTTACAAACTCAACACCAACAGCACCATCCACAACAACCACAGCAGCAACAGCAACCTCATCAACAACCACCACCTCCTCCACATGTACAGCCTGCTCAGGTGCAGCAACAGCAGCAGCAACCACAGCCAATGCCACAGCAGTTACAGCAACCTCAGCTACAACAACCACAGCAGAGTCATAAAATACCAAGAACTGGGGGCTCTGCAACACCTCACTGTCTGGTGTGCAATGTTCATCTTGGAATGTTTGCAAAAGGAGGGATGGAAGTCTTTTCTGATAAGGTAATTTTATTTTGATTTGATTAATATTATTTTACTGTTTTAGCAACTCAAAAAAAAAAAAAAAAAAAAAAAAAAAAAAAAATATATATATATATATATATATATATATATATATATATATGTATGTATGTATGTATGTATATATATATATATATATATATATATATATATATATATATATATATATATATATATATATATATATATATATATATATATATATATATATACATATATAAATAAATAAATAAAATATATATATATATGTAATATATAATATATCATATTATATATAATATACAACGTATATATATAAATATATAATATATAATATATATAAAGTATAATATATATATATATATAAATATATATATTATATATATATATATATATATATATATATATATATATATATATATATATATATATATATATATATATATATATATATATATATGTCTTTGTATCAGCTTATTGAATTACCAATCTTTATAAACATATTCATGATAGCTGCTTATATGAAATTTGAATTTTTGTAAAATAAATCTATAACTGGATTTGAGATCTGACTAATATCTGTCAGATAGAAATAAACTTTATTAGGTAGTTGGTCTCAGTGAGATCGAAAGCTAATGCTTCATATCCACCTTCTAAAACAGCCATTTCTCAACTTAGGTTACAACCTCTTTTGGGAAGATGCAGATCCACAACGTCTTAGGCTCTATTGTGAACCAGGAACTCAATGCTGCTTCCATCCATTCGAGCATTGTTTGCAAGAAGTGTTTTAAACTCCTGGATGACATTGATGCCCTGGAGGGACAGTTGGTTAACATGAAACAGGTACAGAAGTAGTTATGTGGTATTAGTAATTCTTAACCCCTTCCTGCTGGGTGGCATGTATGCAAATGCCATGGCTGTTGCAAACCAAGTAGTGCGTGGCATTATGTCACGACCATACCCATGTCATCAGCTCATTGGATAGAGCTTATTTTTCTCTGATAATAGTGATATCAGTTGTATAGTGAAACTTTTAGGTAATAGCACCTAAGATGAAGGTGAACCTTAACTTTTTTTTTTATGTGAAAATGTAAGCTTTTAGGTGTCTAATGTTGCCCGTAAACTATCAGACAAGCCAGGTGCTAACAGGGGAAACTGTTGATACGAACCAACAACCCTGCATTAATGGCCCACAAGCCAAATTTTTAACCTGAGGCTCATGGGTTAAGTTTTGAATTATTTGTTAGAACAATTTTGGTTTTAATGTGTTGACACAGGCTATAGCATGTACTGATATGCCATGTGCAAAGTGAATTTGGTTTATTCAGTTTGTTTATACATACATGGCTCTGCAAGTGTATTGTCAGTAAGTCAATTACGACTACTACCTATTTCACCTGTTTACCCATTTCCTTGATTTTTTAAAATATTTTTTATTTTCCATTCTTTTAGTATTGCTAATAATATAACAATAATATCAATAATGTTAAAAAAATCATTAATATGCATAGTATTAGAAAAAAAAATCCTGAAATTTCAAGGAGAGGGGAAATCAGGTAAAGTCAATAGGTTTACCAATTCACTCCATAGTGGCTGAGCACTAGCGGAGCCATCTATGTTATAAACATTTCACAAAAGAAAACTAAAGTGAACATTACATTTTACCAGTAGGGCTGGCTGCTTTTCCATAGCAGCATTTCTGCTGTTTTCTAACCATTAGATGATAAAGAAAATGGATATGAACAATAGAATTGAACCATACACAATCACAAACGGATGAATATTAGAGTACAGTAACAGTGCATTGGATCAGATTCTGATGGTTATAGGATTTCATCTGTTACTTTCTTGTTCATTGCACTGCATAAATCAGTATACAGTAAATACATTATTAAGCCAATAATGCAACAACATTCAACAACATAAATTGCTCCTGCACCTCTTTTTAGAAAACATATTAGATGTATGACATGAAAATGTGACATTGAATCTGTAAACTTGATATCATAGTGAGTGTGTTGCAGGGCTGAAGGTTTAAAGTCACTCTATAGGACTGTGGCTCTGCCTTTGGTGATGCTCAGTTGGAAGACCCAGCTGAAGTGACATTGGGGGAAATTTCCGCTATGATGGCATTCAGTCTGTGAGATCATACCAGTTCATAACAGGATAGTTTCATAAATTTTTATGTTTGATTTACCTTAACATAGGAAAGTAAAGGATTTGTAAGATCTAAACTTTATTTTTACATCAAGAGAAACAGTAAATAGTTTTAAAGAACTTTGTTTGGGATTTCTAAATGAAGTGCTAGACTTTTTAATACACAATTAACACATTTTCAAGTGTTAAAGAGCTGAATGTTAAAAAAGATTGTTTCATCTAAAAGATTGTATTAATTGCCTGTCATTAACCCCAAAGGAAATGAAAGGGCTAGAATTTTATGTGAGATAATTGATACCCAACAGTTTAGTCTTTCTGGCTGGCTTTGTGTTAATCAGCTGGCCTACCCGCTTGCTGAGTGATTGAATTATGTTGCGTATACGCAAAATATATGATTACATCATAACAGCTATAATCGTACGAGTCACGGAAGGGTTAAGTGGCTGTCCTTTTACAGTTGGAAGGAAAGATGTGCAGAAAAGAGATTAATTAAAGTGTAGGCTTCAACTTGGAAGAATGAAATGAATTAAGATAATGAAAGGTCCATTTGTCCTCTTTAATTTGTGACTGTCATCTTTACCATTTCAGGTGGTATCAAGTAAGTATACAATGACTTTGGCCTTAGTGAAGAAAGGGCTGGTAGGGAAAGCAGTATTAGAAGAACCATCCAGACAACCTCCTCCTCCTCCAAAAGAGAAAAAGATTGTGAAAACCACTTCACCAGGTATGAATATGGATAAGAGTATGTTTTTTTTCTTATCATCGTGGAATTCTAGATCAGATTTAATATTAAAAATACAAAATACAATATCCTCTTCAGTCATAGCATGCAACTTTTGAGATATTATTTGGGTGAACCTTATGATGTTTGGCTCCATAGTGGCTTGGAAAAGGTGAAATTTATGAGTGGTATTGGTTCAATAGCATGTAGTTATTTTTAAAAATATATTTATATATTTAAACATTGATTGTATGTTGGCATTAATTTCTTTATTTATATTGTTTAAGAGTAAATATTAGAATGATGAACTGAAAATCAGATTCTCTTGATTACCAGGAAATTTTATACCAGTAGAATGCTAGCTCTGGTATTTTTATTTCTGGAAGTAGGTAAAAGCATCCCCTGTTCGAGATACTGATTTATTGGAAGAAGTCAAAAATACAAGTTTTAACTTTTGTTTCTCTTGTAAAGTCAAAAGTACTACTTCTATGTTGTTATTTTTCTGTGTATTAAGATTATTAACTCATATTCCAGCCAAAGGACCCAAACCCAAGGGAACTGGTAGGAGAGGTCGGCCTCCCAAAGTTGGTAGACCTCGGAAATCTGGAAACTTGTCAGTGAAAGCAGGGAAGTTGGTTGTGAAGGGAGTGGATGAGAGTTTGGCACCAGAGGTTGAGCTCAAGGAAGAGCATGGGGACTTTGATGATGAGGAGAAGACAGACCAGGACCACGAGGAGGCAGAGGAAACAGATGATGAAAATACCCCTCTTAGCTGTACTATGTGTGACAAAGAATTTTCGTCCAGGACTATACTTGCCAGACACATTGAAACACATGGCTTAACTAGTGACTCCCTTAAGTGTGACATATGTGAGAAAAGTTTCCTGACAGCTGATAGTTTGGTGAAGCACAAAAAGTTACACAAAGGCAAGAAAAAGAATATTAAAAGAAAAGCAAGCTGTCATGCATTTGACATAACTCATATAAAGCAGTTCAAGTGTCGTCAGTGCAGTAAAGTGTTCACAACCAAAAGTAAAGCGGAAGATCATGAAAGAACTCATACAGGAGAAAAACCCTTTGAGTGTGACATTTGTGGAACATGTTTCCGTCAGAAAAGCAATCTTTCTTCACATAAGAGAGTAACACATTTGCAAGAGAGAAGATACAAGTGTGAACTGTGTGACAAAGCTTTTAAATGGAAACGTTTGTTGAATGGACATACCATGAGCATTCACACAGGGGAACGTCCCTATAAATGTGAGTTTTGTGAAGCTGGTTTTGTGTATCAGCAGCATTATAAAAAGCATATGAGAATACATACAGGAGAAAAACCATTTAAATGTGAAGTGTGTGGAAAAGCCTTCAATTCATCCAATAACTGTAGAGCTCACATGTTCACACACTCTGATAAAAAGCCCTATGAGTGTACTTTATGTGGTGCTGGATTTATGCGGAAGCCCCTTGTATTAGCTCACATAAAACAGCATGGCCACATGGAAAATCTAGAAGGTTATGTAAAAGCAAATGCTCCAATAACATCAGCAACGGCTGGGGAAGGCAGCAGTGGGGCCAATAACCTCAGAAGCCCCATGCCTGGAATAGTGCGTAAAAGAAAGTTCAACAGAGAACCTACCCACACAACAACCATGCATTTACCTCAAGGTCCTCCTCAGCCAGCCCACAATGGCATGGAGGAAACTATACCACATTTTGTCATCCCAACAAATGATAACCGAGAACAGCCTGGTGCAGGAGAAACAATGGGGTACATGTTTAGTACATTTCAAAGTCAGGGCACTGTAGGGCACTATGCACCTTTAAATCTGGGTCAGTGGTAGTAAGAAGTAACAGTATTTGATCTTCTCTATCAAAATGCTCGCAAGATTATACCTTTTGTAGATTGATATGATCATAGGGGCTGGAATGTACTAGTTTGGTGGTCTACAGTTTCAAGATATTCATTTTTCAAGATTTTTAAAAGACCTAGATACGTTTTAAAATGTATCTCAACAGAATCTGATCACATCTCACTTAGAAAGTACCTGATGCATGGTACCCCTCCATATTTTCCCTTTCATTTTTACATTGGATTTCCTGGGTTAGTATAATGCAGTATGAGGAAGAAAAAATACTATTCAATCTATGGACTAAGTTTATCAATAATTGAGTAGATCTGCTATTAAGCAGAAGTAATTGGTGGAATCTTCACTGCAATAATCTCACTTTCAAATAATTGTAATACTGAATATATACTGTAAATATTTATACCATGATTTGAATAATGCAAGTGCCATACTTCCAGAATAGTGTTAAAATATCTGTTTACAGTTGCCAAGAATTCATAGTTTTATATGTTTTCTGTATATTCTTGAATGTACTATCAATTTATTCAGTTTTCTCTTGGTTTACCTCATTTATTTCAGATAAAATTCAGTCAAATTTATGTGTTTTTTAACTGGTGATATTGTAGCTATGTTAGTGTAAGCGTTTATTGTAGTAAGGGTACAGAATATGACAATTTTATTTAATTTTTTATGAATCATCTTGTATATAGTCATAAACAATATTTTCTGACATTTTGTCTTATTAAATAATATTTTTGGTCTGGAAGAGCTGCTGGTGAAGATATATAGTAATAAGTATATAATTGGCCTACATTACTTAAATCTCTGTCACTTCCTTTTTCATTTTATCAACAGAAGATCTGATGCAGCATTTAATGACAATATGATGCATTACTTTTCTCAGTAAGATAGGATAAGGTTTAGCTTTGTTTGGAAGGACTGTTGGACAGGCTATGGGATATAAGATTTGCCCATGCCTGCAATTCATGAAGATATGCTTTGGCCTATTGTTAAGCCAGATTTTGGCCCTGAAAAAGGTTAGATGGTTCAGGTACTTTTGGCATTAATTGAGTGCAGCTAGGAGTTTTTAAGCAAAAAGAGAAAAAAAATATATAATATGCAGAGAGTAGAGGGTGATAATAGAGAGAGCAATCTCAATTCATATGTTCTTGCTTCATTGGGAGCAAGACTTTTATTAATCTCTAATCCTTCTTTTCTTCTGTCATTCATTTGAATCATTCATTCTTGTATATCTTTTTCTACAGTTTCCCTGATGAAAGAGAATTTAAAGTTCTGTAATCATATATTTATCGTTGCCATAAATTTTTATTACAAACATGCTTTAACAGCATTTCATTTCCAGATAAAGATGTATTTAAAGATTATAGGTTCATGAAAAGAAGTATAAAAGTTCAAAAAAGTAATTTTTATAAGAACTTCAAGTCTGTGTAAACCAGATAAATATAAAATATGAAGACTTCAAGCATTCTTTCTTTAAAACCTTTTGAAATGATGAATATACACAAAGACTATTGATAATATATGTGAGGTTTAGGTCTGGGTGGAAGATCATGTTACTTTGTTGGTGTTTGCAAGTGTGGTAGATGAGGCTGCATCTACCACTTGGACTTGGACTGTATCTCTTTGGGGAGTAATTGTGTGGATGAGAGTTTCCACAGGTATGGCTGGATGCTGGAGATGAAGTTGGAGTTCTGCAGGAGAGCCAGAGAGGCTCCTCGTTGGCAAATGATTGAGCAATCCTTGCATTGCTGCTTCTTGTAGTGGTGCTCCTGGAGGATCAAGGGTTGCTGATCTCAGCCCGGATTTTGGAGCTTAAGTACTCTGAAACTGTGTCAACTATCCAGGAACAAAGGGAGTCTGCAGTCCAATGAAAGAGCCATTAGGTATCCGTGTGAGCCAGCCAGGTTTTGGCAGTGAATCATGAGAAGCACCTGCTGGTGAGAGAGTGAGGACAAGACTGTGGACCTGGTGTGACCCAACCTGGGAAGTATGCTGTGCTGCAGGTTGCAGGATGTGGCTTCTACACAAGTATGATGGAGAGAAGCAATGGAAAATGTACTAAATTTATGGTTAGTACCCTCCGAATACTTTATTCATTATTGTCGTAGGAGGGCTTAGGAGACGGAGATTGAGGCCTAATGTAGGGGATCACCCCAACCTTGGGCCTCAGTCTTTGCCTCAACTAATTTTGTTTGATCTTTTCTTCTCTCCTTTCCTCTTCTGTATCTTCTTCATCTCCTTCTATCTCATTCCTAAGGTGTGAGAGCTGTGCTGCAAGGGTGAAAGGCTGGCTTTGTGTCAGTCATGAACAGCCTCCGGGAGCTATGGGCACGATATTCCCTTGGTTAATTGCCTAGCCCTTACCCCTTATGGGGTCCCTGAGGGATACACCATTTCTCATCCCCATTTTATTTTATTTTCGGCTTCAAAATATTTTGGCATTAGTGGGTTAATACCCTCTCCTTGATGCTTACTGACAACTCTGTCCATTCCCAAACACTCATCCAGGTTATTACTCAACCTCCAGAAAACACCCTTTCCTGCACAGTCCACTTCAGTATCTATCCCCTCTTCCATTTTTACTACTATTCATCCTTATTGCCCTCCCCCCCACAGAACTACTCCACTTCACACCACCCCATCTTCATCTCGCCCTTGTCCTTCTACTGCCTCTACCTCTGCAAACCTTTTGAGTACTTTCTTTCGCCAATCTAAGTGGGATTGATTCTCTTTCAGAGAATACCCCTCTCCTTCAAAAGCGCCTCTAAAAACAAGTAGGCAAGGTTACCTTTTGCAGTTAGTCTGATCGTTCATGCCTTGTCACAGTTACCTCTGAATACCAAGCTCATGCCCTATCTACCCTAACTGACCTCACTGGCAAACCCGTTCCTGCCAAACCTGACCCCTCTCTCAATACTTGTACTGGAACTGTTTCTATCCCCCCAAATACTTGTCCTACATACAACAAGGACTGGGCTGACTGTGAAAATGACCTACTTACCTGCCTTGCTAATTATAAAGCAGTGACAGTACAGCATTACACTATTCCTCCCAGAGGCCAGCGTAAGTCCTATGCCAATATTGCCAAGATAAGCTTATGTAGACATGATCTTCCCCATAAAGTTTATATTGGTGCATTGTCCTACCATGTCCGACCATATTGTCCCCTTCCTTGTCAGTGTCAGAAATGTCGGTGTTCTAGCCACCCAGCCAGACACTATCACTCCACAGCCCACTGCCCTTTATGTGCCCAACCTGGTCATGACCGTTCAAATTGCCTTGCTCAGTCATGTACATGTGCCAATTGTGGGGACTCCCATAATGTATTTTATAGGAGCTGCACAGTGACAAGGTTTTTCTCTCTCAACTTACTCAAAAACAGTCCTTCACTCTGCTCCCCTACCATCTTCACATGATGTTTCTGCATCTCCCCCAGTATCTCTTCCCTATATCCTAAATAATCCTATGTCTACTCACCCTATCCCCCAGTCAAATTCGTTTTCCAGTCTAAATCCAGATACTCTAATCTCAACCACTTCCCTGATATCGGCAACCTAAATGTTCCACTCCACCCTCTCCTAAATCTAAATCCAGATACTCTAATCTCTACCACTTCCCTGATATCGGCAACCTAAATGTTCCACTCCACCCTCTCCTACACCTTTCTCTTCTGCTCTTCAGATACCTATCTCCTCTTCCCCTCCTCATAAGAAAACCATTGTTTCTCAGTCCTCTTCAACCCAACTCCCCTACAGAAACCCTTGAAGACATCCAAAACTTCCTAAAGGGAACACTCTCCTCCCTCATCCAAACCCCAAACCCACTGTTCCTACTCCATCTATGTTTAAAGTATTTGCAGATATCCATCCTCCTCCTTCTTAAGTTCCCTCTTCCTCCCACAACCTCCCAACATAGCCCATCCTCTTTACTGCTCCCATGTGAATACTCACATGAATCCCCTCTATCACAAGTGTCTTTCTCCAGACCCCTCCCCTCCAGAAATCTTTATAATTCACCACCTTTCCCAGTCCCCATTTCTCATCCTCTGATTTTTCTTCTCCTACTTTTCCAACAGCCAGCTCTGTTTTCCTTGAACAACGTACCTATTCTTTCCCCAGTCACAGATACAATGCAGTTCACTCAATCACTCTACCCCCTTAACCTTTCCCATTTTGCTAATTCTTTCTCTACGTCATTTACTTCCCTCTTTTCCCTTTCCATTACCAAACTTTCCTGTAACACCCTATAATCTTTAACTTCTAACCCTCCCCTCCTCTCCCTGGATTCTTCTACTTTTCCAACAGCCATCTCTATTTTACTTGAACATTGTTCCTTTACCTTCCCCAGTCACAGATACACTGTAATTCACTCAATCGCCTTACCTCCTTAACCGTCCCTTTTCTACTAATCTCTGCTCAAGTTTACTTACTCCCCTCTTTTCTCTTTTTACTACCATACTATCCTATAATGCTCTCTAATTTTTGACATCTAACACATTTTGTTCTAATCTTTAACTCCTCTTTACTCTTTCCGACACAAAACTTTACCATTGTGCTATATGACCTTGTGTAGCACATTTATTTGTTTCAAACATTAAGCATTAAACATTATGGTTAGTAGTTGCTGGTGATAGCCCTTACTTCCCAGGCATTAGTAGTTCTATATAGGATATAAAGTTCCTAATATAATGAAATGAGTTTATTGGTGAGGTCACTGCTATTAGGTATCAGGTAAAGTTCCTATGCATGGTACTGATTATAGAAACACAGATGATCACATAACTGAACATAAAGAATATTTGACAAAGGTGAATGAATATATTAGGAGAAGAGTTTAACTAATAAAACAGGAAAGATACAGTAAAGCATCCTAATATATAAACTTCTAAGGTTTGTGTTTAGTGACAGCCTTAGTTTAATATATTATGAAAACATTTAATATCATCTTGATTTCATATAAGATCTCATATGAACCTCAAAATAAAGAAATGTTTCGTAAAAGCCAGTAAAAATTTACCAAAATATGATGTCTTATAATTGTTTATAAAACCTGATATATATTTTATAAAGGAATTATAGAAACTAGTCCATTCTTGTAGCAGTTTTTTGTCAGCTCTTGAAGAATGGATATCAAAATAGGTGTTCTGCAATATTCTCAAAGTAATACTAACTAGGGTTCTGCAGAAGGAATAAGATAAAGATACTAAACTATTCAGAACTGGTGTTAATTAGACTAATAAAGTTGGTCTAACACCTACTTAATACTGGTATTTAGTCAGCTTGGCGATAACAGCACGACAACTACCTTAAACCCTACTTGAAACAAATCTGTGCTTGTTGCATTATAAATCCTATTCGGAGAATTATTATATCATAAACTGCGAATACTAGTAATTCTAGTTTTCTAAGACCAGCATTTTCTATCAGGCATCACAGGGAGTCATCTTCATGCAGCAGGCCTGCTTGTGATCCTTATCTGGTGGGCTGTCTTGAAATAATTTATTTATTTCATTTTCAGGCTGTGAAGTAGCTCAGTCATTAGGCAATTGTGCCATTAAGAAGTTCAGTTGTTAGTTGCCCCTAGCAACAGTTATAGTTATAGTTAGATTATATTGTTAGGTAGTTATGTTGTTTGGTAATTCAGTTGTGCAGTTGTGTGGTAGTTAAATTGTAAGCTGCCTGGGCCGTGAAGTCATTAGGTTGTTAAGTCATTGGGTAGTTATTATTAGTTTGTCAGGTCAGTGAACAGTTAAATCATTAGGTTGTTAAGTTATCAGGTAGTTACAGTAATCCAAAATACATACTATAAATGATTTCAGACAGTTTATCAGTAAGGAACTTGTGCACGTTTTTTTCTATTATGATTATTTACCAATATAGAG